>NC_140179.1:91148749-91359238 GCF_963971535.1 Notolepis coatsorum | reverse complement strand
AATAAACAAGCGTACTCATCACAGGGGCTGTTATATTGTAAAGGCAGGGCAATAAAAAATGTGCTGATAGTAGCAGGGCAGCAGGCCCGAGCGGAGACGCTGCCAAGGCTCCTTATGTGCGCTGGAAAAATGAATCCACACGGGAGGTCACGCCAAACTACAGCGCACGCAAACACATGTTTGTGTGTGTACTGTATGTGTGCGTGCGTGCGCATGTTTGTGCACATCGGTATGTGCATAAGCTTGCACATTCATGCTCTACGTGTCCATGTATGTTTGAGGGCTTTTCGTGCTTCTCGCATACTTTTGTGTGTGTGAGTGAGTGTGTGTGTGTGTGTGTGTGTGTGTGTGTGTGTGTGTGTGTGCGTGTGTGTGTGTGCGTGTGTGTGCGTGCGTGCGTGTGTGTGTGTGAGAGATGAGAGTGAGTGATTCTGCAGCTTACCCGTGTAAAAATACATTATAATAATGATCATGGGGTTAAGTTCAGTGGTTACACCATGACAGCTTAATAGGGTGTGAGCCCTCCAGCATTGTTTGGCTTCTGCCACAATTAGTCAACCAGTGTGTCACACAGACAGACCGACACACACACACACACGCACGCACGCACGCACGCACGCACACATGCACGCACGCACACACACACACACACACACACACACACACACACACACACACACACACACACACACACACACACACACACACACACACACACACACACACACACACACACACACACACACACACACACCACACACACACACAGAGAGAGAGTATGAGAAAGAGAGAAAGTAAGAGAGAAAGAGAGAGAAAGAAAAAAAGAGAGAGAGAGAACAAGAGGGATAGAGAGAGTGAGAGAGAGAAAGTGAGAGAGTGATAAAGAGAGACAGAGAAAGAAAGAGAGAGAGAAAGGAAGAGAGAGGGAGAGAGAGATTTCAATACAAATCCAATAGAGGGCTTTCTTTTCACACATTCTTTGCACTTCCAAAGAAAATTCAACCCAAATTAAAAGTTAGGGTTCCAAGAAGACGCATCATGTGACGGACAGGACATTGTGTCCCAGAGTACGACGCCTTTGTTGAGGAGAATCAAAGTGACACAGGATCTGATGTCACTATTATAATAATAATGCAGGACCTCTTTAGGGGGTCTTTATTCGGCATGCAACGAACTGGACATGCAATTGGAGCGGCATACACACACCGGGATACACACACACACACACACACACACACATGCATTGTCTTTTTCTCAGTCGCCGATGCGATTGAGTCTCTGCACTTGACCCATCCCGTCGTCCTTCCCCCCAAGGGCAGCCGGGAGCAGATAGGGCGTCAACGTGAGCCGCGCCCCGGGGACCAATCCAAGTGCTCCTGCCCGTCTTCGTCAAGGACGCCACAGCGTTAGCGATCTGTTGTTGTGCATGTTTTTCTATTGGGTTTATCTTATCGGGGGGAAACCCTTGCGAGCACGGGGAAAACATGCAAACGCCACACAGAAAGGCCTGGTAGATCACCCACCTGGGTACCTGGCATCATGGAAACCTGGTCCCCAAGCGGGAATCGAACCCTGGACCTTCTTGCTGTGAGGCGACAGTGTTAACCACTACACCACCGTGCCGCTTATGATGTCACTAGAAACCATGGTCAGATGCCGGTATGTCATTGAGCTTATTTGGAATTTACAATGTAGGAATTTTAGTACACAGCATAATTACACCCACATAGACAATGTAATTACACCCACATAGACGTAATTACACCCACATAGATGTAATTACACCCACATAGAATACATTTTATCGATTTGGATAAAATATTGCAGATTGCGATTGACCAAAACCCTGATTTGATTTGAAACTTCATATTTTTATTCCCAGTCAAACATTGACAATGAAAACTAAAGTAAAATTGTTGTCTTGCTGGATGTGTGTATACTAAAGACCAAGATGGCAACCAGGAAGACCTACAACTCAAAGGAATACGCCAACATTATGGGAAATGCGCTTGCCGTCTGTCAGACGAGAAGATAGATACCAGCAAACAGAACAAAACTAAATAGAACAAACAGGATGAATAGGAGCATCAGAGACCATATGCCTGGCTGAAGAGGTGGGTTTTCAGCAGATTTTTCTTTTAGGATCAAATCTTTTTTATTTTCCTTTTTTACATGAAACAAAACACAGCGCAATACAGTCACCACAATAACAAACAAAACATCACCGGACAGACACAGCAACAATAATAATAATAATACAATAATAAAAAACCATAATGACAAGACAATAAAATAAAAATGAAATAGATATAATACTAATTAAATATACCAAGGAAGGAACAGGAAAAAAGAAAAACAATGACTATATAGTGAACATCTTGAGCCCCCTCCCTCTCCAGACACGACAGCCACGATCCCCAACCCCCGAGGACCCCGAGTCCGGCGCCCCAGCGAATCAAAGCATCATGCCTCTTTAACACCACAACCCCCCCAGTCCGAGCCTGCAACCATCAGACCCACAGCCAAAGGGGCCCAAAATACCCACCCGCACAGCAACAAGGTAGATTAGAAATGATAAAATTACAAAACTATGAAATAAGGCGGTCAGGTGGCGTAGTGGAGATTGCGTTCGTCACCAACACCGGAGACGCTGGATTCGCCTGTTCGAATCCAGCTCACAGCTCCGGCCGTTCACACTAATACAATTGGCTGTATTAGAGGGTGGGAAAGCTGGCGGGGTGGGTCCGGGTCGTTGTAAACAGCGACTCCTACAGTTCGGTTGGGGCGCCTGCTCAGCGCGGATAGGATCTAAGGGGGGTAGTGTGATCCTTCCACACGTTACACCCTCTCAGTGAGAGTCCGCGCTGCCAGGTGAAAAGAAGCGGTTGATTGGCTAGATGTGTGTCGGAGGAAGCACGTGATAGCCTCCACTCTCCCAGACCGACTGTGGGGGGTAATAATAATAATAATAATAGATCAAATTTATATAGCGCCTTTCATAGAACCCAAGGTCGCTTCACAATCAGGACAAAAAATAGGGCAAGGAAAATAGGGGGGGGGGGGAAAGAGGGGATGAGGGAAGGTAAGGGATAATGGACCTAATTTAATCTAAACTAACTGATGGGGAAAGCCTTGGTGAAGAGGTGTGTTTTTAGAGCGGATTTGGAGGTGTCCAGGGTTGGGGCGTTGCGGATTTCGGGGGGGAGAGAGTTCCAGAGGGTAGGGGACGCCACGCTGAAGGCTCTGTCCCCAAAAGTCCGTAACCTGGTGCGAGGGATGGAGAGGAGACCTAGATCAGAGGATCGTAGGTTCCGGGATGGAGTGTACTGGTGGAGGAGATCAGACAGGTACCGGGGGGCGAGGGCATGGAGGGATTTGTAGGTGAGGACACACAGTTTGAAGGTGATGCGGAACTTGACTGGAAGCCAGTGGAGATGGATGAGGGTGGGGGTGATGTGCTGCCAGGGCTTGGTGTGAGTGAGAACCCTGGCAGCTGAGTTCTGAACATACTGGAGCCTGTCCAGGGCTTTGCTGGGTACCCCGAACAGGACTCCATTACAGTAGTCCAACCGGGAGGTGATGAATGAGTGGATCAGGGTCTCAGCCACAGAGTCTGAGAGTGAGGGTCAGAGACGGAAGATATTCCTGAGGTGGTAGAAGGCAGACTTGGTGACAGATTTGATGTGGGAGTGAAATGAAAGTGTGGAGTCAAGGGTGACGCCCAGGTTACGGACTTCGAGAGACGGGGAGATGGAACAGCCGTCAACGTGGAGGAGGAGATCTCCAACCTTCCCGAGCAGTGCCTTGGGGGCCACAACCATGAGCTCTGTCTTTTTGCTGTTGAGTTTAAGTAATTTGGTTGCCATCCAGGTTTTTATAGCGTGGAGGCAGTTGACTACAGACTGTGGGGGGAGCTGGGAGGATGGTGAGGTGCTGATATAGAGCTGAGTATCATCAGCATAACAATGGAAGTTGAGTCCGTGGTGACGTATAATCTGACCGAGGGGGAGCATGTAAATGGTGAATAGTAGGGGACCCAGCACGGAGCCCTGGGGGACACCGTGGTTGACTGGGGCCGGGGGGGAGGATGAGCCGCTGACGCTGACAAACTGAGATCTATTTGTAAGTGCGCAGCGACCAGGAAGGGGATTGGGAATTGGCATAACGACTAACATTGGGATGGGAGAAAATCAAGTAGACATGGGCACTCGCTCTCCCCCCCCCCCCCCCACTCACCCAAAGACCTTAACATGAGTTACATACATAGTATAGTATTCAGTAATCGAGAGTTATATGCGCTCTTTTAGCTTTGCAACAGCAGCCACCCAGATCGCAATATTAGCCTCATTAACCCCTATAACGCGTGCAGTGGATATCGAAGTAGAGTAGATCACATCGAGATAAGTGAGAATCCATACCTTCTGGCAGAGTTTGTCTGGGTGTATCCATCGTGAGGCAATACATTTGTTGGCGGCTGTGAGGCCGGCTAGAATCAGTCTTCTCACATGTGTAGAGGTCGGTAATTGACAAACGTCATTCAATAGCAATACAGAAGGAGAAACAGGTATGGTCAGAGATAAAATATCTGAGAGCTGAGAGGTAACATTTTCCCAAAAGAGCTCAACAGGAGGACATTCCCAGTACATATGCATAAATGTTCTGGTGGCACCGTTTGGACATAAGGTACATCAAGAGTCAGGCCTGAGACCCATTAGATTCAAACGTCTAGGGGTCAGATAAGTCCTGTGAACAAAATTTAGATGAAGTTCAAGTTTCAAGTTTCTTTATTAGTTGTCATACAGAAGTACAGAATACTTTTATACAAAATGCTTCTTTCTGTTACGCTCCAGAGACTGTGCTAGGCAAAAATAGATAAGTATAAAATAAGTATAGCAAGTATAAAATAGAAGTCAAGTAAGTAGACAAAAATTTTCAGTATATACATATATACAATGCTCAATGTAGAGTAGCAGTAACTGAGTTACCATACAATATACTATACAGTGCAAAGCAGAGGTAGGATGAGGTACAATTTAGGTACAATTTACAGTAAGGTGTAATGAGGTATGGGTTGTAGAGTGCAAATTCTTTACCAATAAATATAAAGTGTGCTTAGGTGTTCTAAAGTGGTTAAAGTGGCTGCTGGTGGTTAAAGTGGCTGCTGGTGTCTACATCTCTATGTGTTTTTGCATGTGTGTGTATGTGTCTACATTTACATGTGTGTGTATGTGTCTACATCTCTATGTGTTTTACATGTGTGTGTGTATGTGTCTACATCTCTATGTGTTTTACATGTGTGTGTGTATGTGTCTACATCTCTATGTGTTTTACATGTGTGTGTGTGTGTGTGTGTGTGTGTGTGTGTCTACATCTCTATGTGTTTTTACATGTGTGTGTGTATGTGTCTACATCTCTATGTGTTTTACATAATCTGTTGGTGATCTGGGTTGCGTGAGGATAGCCGGACGTTTTCCCAGACTGCATCCCAATCAAAATCTACATCCAACTCCGGGACATCCTTTCTCCAAATCGTATCCAGGGGGAGGTCTATATATGAGGACATAAGTACTGTAAATGGCGATAAAAGTCAGAAACAAAGCCTCTCGATGTCTCTTTCCCATCTAGGGTACCTAAGAGGCTGTTGTCCAATAAGGAGTAGATTGTTATTAAATAGAGGGGAATGTGTGTGCCATTGATGGCGGTTAGTACACACTTTCTGGGTGTCCCGCCAAGTCTGGATCACATGTGTGATAAGAGGGCCAAATCGTAATTTGCATTGCTTATTGATGTGTGTTGTGTGTGTGTGTGAGCACAGCGGTGTCTGTGTTGATTATTATTTCATGAAATTGGGACCATATCTTCATTTTACATATATTTTCATTATGTCAAAAGATTATGATTTGAAACGCTCTAAAAAAAAGTTATTAATATAGGGTACCTCCAGAGGTCCTGGTGGCGAGTTTCATCCCATCCACTTCCATGTTAAAACGCATTTTTTAATCTGCACTCATTCGTTCAATTCTAGATAGAATTATCAAATGCATTATTTTTTCACAATGTTATGGATCAAGCTTTGGTGCTCTGATGCTGTAAATGAATCTCAACACACGGTGGCGCAATTGTTCTATGGCCCACTTTGCCGGCTACTAAGCCAGCAGGAGGCGGAGACTATGCTGCTATGCTGGCTTCAGAGCTCCGCAGAATGCTGCCGTGGGGGGGGGGGGGGGGGGGGGGGTGCGAGAGAGAAATCAGCCCGCAACACACTCCTCCTCCGCTCCTATCCCCTATCACGTGTCACACGCTGAATCACGAGCCCCCCAGCCCGGCCCCGGCTCTACGCTGAGCTCCCTGTAGAGCTCCCTGTATGCGGAAGTGCGCTGGTGGTTAAGCTGACAGCGCGCTGTCTTCAGAATCTACCGGGAGATCGAGTAGTGCTCGCCCGCAGAGATATAATAATAATAATCAGTGCTTACTAACGTTAGCGTCTCCGCTATTTCTTATTCACAGGAACTTTGTGCAGTTTTCACACGCTGCAATATGGGGTCTAAAACATATAGAGATATGATAAATATGCGCTTTTCTGCTTTTTTTCCATAAAAACTGACTTACTATCAAACAAACACGAATATAAGTGGTTAAAATTCTGAACTATTTGTAATCTGTCATCGATATATTGAGGTTAGGCTCTTAACACTTTGATCACCAGGCTTAAATTCATAATTTACCATCCTCCGCCAGCCCTATTTAATATGGAGAAGTTCCCCTTCTTTGCAGGGCTATAACTTTTTAAATTGTATTGCTAAATTGACATTACTATGGCCCATTCAACGTCCTATATCTATTGTTCAGGGTGTAGCAACGTTATACTTTTTCATTCACATATTCATACTAAAATACGGTCTAAAGTATAAGTATGTTTTTATCGTTTTCTGCAGCTTTCTCCAGAACGTGATTTATAGCCCCAAATGCATTATACTGATGATGAAATACAGTTTGATAGGAATCTGCGCAAGATAAAAAATTTCAAATGGACGTGCTTCTAGAAGTTACTACTGATCATCTGATGTTGACCGGATGGGGGGGGGATCGTTTATAATTCCGTGGACAACGTTAGATGATTCATCTAGTGTGGGTGATATGATCATCAGAGCAGTTTATATGGAACACGTTAAAAAAAACGCTGAATCTTACCGTAGCTTCCTCATAGCGTTGGGCGATGAGCGTGGAGCAGAGATATTCCTATTATGGGATGTAGAAATATGCAATCCATTTCCAGGTTGTATAATAGTATATACGTCCAAATCATGTTGTTTATCGAGTTATTGGTGACGGATTGCTATCCATTGCGTCTACCTCGAGTCCTGGTACTATTACCGAGTGATCGGACCGAATTGAAATGAGCACCAGCTTCCATTTCCTGTTTCCGCTCTGGGCGATCTGCCGATCGGCCACCAGATGGCGCTCTTGAACCGTTGGAGAGTTAAGAGGGGATCAACAGTAGATCTCAAGTGTCCGGGGGAGAAATCTGATTTTGATCACAGATTTTTGAAATATTGATATCAAAGACGTGGTACGGCGTCTTTGGCAGAATGAGCATGGCGAGGAAAGACGTGGTACGGCGGTTTTGGCGACCATAGTGTTAATGTTAATCGTGGGGAATTTTCTTTGTTTTTAAATAGTAAACAGTTAAAATTATATGACTTTGAACTTGATCCATACTTTCATCCCCTAAGCTCCCTGAGCTCCACCAGTGCTAGGGATGCACAAGGGAAGAAAGGCAGATTTTGGCCAGTTGATCTTAAAGCCAGATAGACTGCCAAAATCATCTATTACGCTGAGAAGATGAGGTAGAGAGATGGCGGGATCCTGCATAAATAAGAGTACATCATCTCAGGGCTGTACGTTAACTTTTTTTGCACATAGCACTGGTGCTACAGAGGTTGATAGTTTTGTAGCACAGGCCAAAATCTTGTAGCACGAGTATAAAACGTCTCTAAAATCTCTAAAAACAACCACAAGTAGTGCAGTTCATTACTTAAATAGGTATGTGACTGGCAAGGGACATGAATCCTGCATACAGGGCACACAAAATCCAAACTTTAACAAGAAATGCTTTCAGACAAATTCTTTCTTTATTTGCCCAAAAAAAACAAAGTATGTTGTAAAGTGTATAGATAGATGTGAAATGTATAGATGTAGCAGTACTGTCTATCTGTATGTCGTGTGTCATATGTTATGATGAATTGAAAATGGGGGACCCTGATGTAAACAAGACGAAAGTCTTTCTCTGGTCTGCATCCCCTTAACAATTGTGTGTATTGAGCCGTACTGTATTGTACCCATTCTGCAATCTGTTAATAAAGTTTTCAATCAATCAATCAAGTTAACTTTGAACCTCGGTTGTCAAGCCGTGTCAATGTTGTGTATGCATCTGAGTGGCATCACAACGGTGTTCACTGTGCCTTTAAGACGGCACGGTGGCCTTACGACAGTGCTGTGAAGTACCGTCAAGTGTTGTGGTAACGTCAGTTGGGTTGGTGTGCTGTTGTGCACAGCTAGCCCCTTTCGTGACTGCGATGTGCAAGCCAGGGGCTTTTGAGCATGAAATAAAATATCTAACCTTACTTCATAGTCCGTGCGTTTTTGGAAACATTATAGACTATAGTCATAACAGATACACCTAGCTAACATGGGGCTGGCAGCTTTGAGCACACGCGCACACGGGGCTAACCGCTAACGTTAGCTAGCAAGCAGCTATAGCTAAAATGCTAACTAGAAGCTAACCACTGTATACAGTTCCAATAGACTAACATACACCTCTGTGATTTAAATGTGTCCTTGCCTTAGACTCAAGGGTTGTACTAGGGTTGGATGCAGACATGCAGTTCCCCGTTGGTCAGTCTGTCTGTTTTCCATCTTCTGCTGTGTTTAACGTTATCTGTTTGCGAGTGCTTCCTTGACTGATGGCTAGTACCGCGGGACTTTTATTCAACATTCTATATTTCCGCGGGTTGGCGAGTACTGCGGGAACTTTTATTAAACATTATATATGTCCGCGGGTTGGCCAGTACTGCAGGGACTTTTATTAAACATTCTATGTCGCCGTGGCCCATTCAACTTAATACCGTCACTCTTTCCTTTTTCTTTTTTTGCCACACGGGCCATCGCATCAGTGCTACTGAAGTCAATCCATTCATCGCACAGACTGACGTCAGTGTAGCACGTGCAACATATATATCGCACTGTACAGCCCTGCATCATCTGCATATAAGCTGATATGGTGATGCGTGCCCTGAATTGAAACAGGAGATATAATCTGGGATTGTTTTATGTATTGAGCTAGAGCTTCGAGGGATAAGGCGAAAAGTCCGGGACTAAGAGGACGACCCTGTCTAGAAGAGCGCGAGACAGAGAAGAGTGGCGAGCAGAACTTCCCTGTTAAGATCATGGCTGAAGGCCCTGTGTAGAGAACTTTAATCATATGAATGAACCCCTCACCTAGCCCCATCCTTCTAAGAACTGCCCACAGATAAGACCACTCCAATCTGTCAAAGGCCTTCATTGCGTCCAAGGACATGACAGCCGTAGGGACTGCTACATCCTTGCTGGCATCAATCACGTGCAGCAACCGTCTGATATTGTCAGTCACCAGCCGGCCTCTTATAAAGCCAGTTTGATCAGGATGAACTAGAGACGTCATATGCCTTTGAAGTCGGATGGCTAGAACCTTGGCATATAGCTTGAGATCGGCTCCGAGGAGACTTAAGGGCCTATAGCTGCCACAATCGGTGGAGTCCTTATCGTTCTTGAGTAAAACAGATATAAGCGCCATATTGACATCTCTGGAAAAATTGCCCTCTTCGATTGAGTGTAAAATCATTGAAAGTAATAAGGGGCAGAGTACATCCCAGAAAGCAAGATATAGTTCCGGAGGAATGCCGTCCCAACAGGGAGCCTTGCCCTGTTGCATATCAGCAATTGCCTCCCTAAGCTCATCTAGTGTGATAGGTGCAGCTAACCGCTTAGCGTCATCTTCTGAGACCTGTGGTAAGTCGATTTGATCCAGAAAGTCCTCCAGCTTAGTATGATCGAAGACCACCTCTGACTTGGACAGGTTGGAATAAAAAAAGCGAAATGTATCATTAATCTTTTTGGGGTTGGTGGTTACCTCCCTCTGTTGGTTCTTAATGGACGGGATATCAGCAAATTGTTCACTGGCTTGTATCTTCATAGCTAGGTGGCTAGGCCTGGAGCCGTGAAAGTAGTAGTGCTGTCTCATTCTGTGCATTTGAAATTCAGATTGTTGTCTTAAAATGGAGTTAATCTCTTTTTTCACCACCTTAATTTGAAGCTCCAGTCGATTAGAGTAGTTGAGCTGCAAAGAGGAGATCAATGTGGCGGAAGCGGCTTTCCAGGACATGCAGCTGGTGATGCTTCCCACTGAAGAGAGCAAGTTGTTGGCTAGGTGGCAACGACCCTTTAAAGTGAAGAGGAGGTTGGGTCCTACCACTTACGAGGTTTCTACCCCTGGGAAGAGACGCTCTACTAGAGTTTTACATGTGAACCTCCTCAAGGAATGGATGCCAAGATCGGTGAAAGGGGTGTTGCTGATCAGGAGGGTGGAGGATGAAGAGGATGTCAATGAACAGTATCTGCCTGTACCAACCTCCTCCCTCCCTGACTTGAGCCATCTTCCAGAGGATCAACAATCACAGGTGAGAGCCCTTTGTGATCCCGAAATGTTTCAGGAGAATCCTGGCCTCACTGATTTGGTACACCATGACATTGTGTTGAATGAGAATGCACCTGTGAGGCGTATGAGTTACAGGATACCAGAGAGACTCCTGATCTCCCTGAAGAAGGAAGTGGACCTGATGTTGTCCCTGGGGATCATTGAGGCCTCAAAGAGCGAGTGGTGCAATCTGATCGTCCTGGTACCGAAGAAGGATGGCACAATAAGGTTCTGTATTGACTTCCGATACTTGAATTCAGTTTCAAAGTTTGATTCTTATCCAACCCCTCGCATTGATGATCTTATTGAGCGCTTGGGTAAGGCAAAGTACTTGACAACCATCGACCTGTGCAAGGGCTATTGGCAAGTCCCTCTGACCCAGGGGTCACGGGAGCTGACTGCCTTTTGGACACTGTGGCAGTTCACTGTACTGCCGTTTGGATTACATGGAGCCCCGGCTACATTCCAGAGGCTCATGGATCAGGTACTGTCCGGGTTGTCTGATTTTTCATCTGCCTATCTCGATGACATTGTCATTCACAGCTCCACCTGGGAAACTCACCTGGAACACCTGGGAGTGGTCTTTGAGCGTCTGCGATCTGCGGGTCTGATCATCAACCCCTCAAAGTGTGCTTTTGCCAGAACAGAGACTGAGTACCTTGGCTATGTCATTGGAAATGGTGTGATAAAGCCCCAGGTCCAGAAGGTCCATGCCCTAGAGTCCTGTCCACTGCCTCAAACAAGAAAGCAGCTCAAGTCCTTCATGGGAATGTCAGGTTGGTACCACCGGTTCATTCCTAACTACTCTGCTAGGGCTGCCATCCTAACGGATATGACCAGCCTGAAAGGCCCAAACCAGCTCCAGTGGACAACTGAGGTGGAAGCGGCTTTCCAGGACATGCAGCAGGCTCTAAGTAAGAACCCAGTACTGTATAGCCCTGATTTTGATGAACATTTTATCTTGCAAACTGATGCTTCAGATCGTGGGCTTGGTGCTGTTCTCCTGCAAGGGCTGCCAGAGGAGCGCCATCCTGTGGCCTTCATCAGCCGCAAGCTGTTCCCTAGGGAGGTCCGCTATTCCACTATAGAAAAGGAGTGCCTGGCGGTGAAGTGGACACTAATGGGAGGATAACGCGCTGGTACCTGTCCATGCAGCCCTTCCGGTTCACCGTTCATCACATCCCAGGCCGGGACAATGCAACTGCCGATTACCTCTCCCGCTGTCCCAGCGAGATTCCTGAAGGGGGGGAGTGTGTGACGGCCACACCATTTGCCGCACATCAGCACTAATGTCGGTAACCACTACACTCCCTCACTACACTCCCTTTCTTTTCATTTTGTCCTTATGCATTGTTAACATCCATAATACCCATACACAAATCAAATAATGACACCACACATTATTATTGTTTCATTGTTTATTTGCATTTTGATATATTGCATTTTGATATATTACAAGGTCCTAAGTTAGTGCACACTTAGTTTACATTGTTTATCATAATTGTTTGCTCATGCTGTTTCTTTGTCTTACATGTTTGTTTGGTGTTCCGGGCGGTGCTCTGCTCTTCCTGGTGGCAACTGGCAAAGGACCAGTAATTGGAAGAGGCTGGATTTAAATACCCAAGGAGAGGCTTGCCGGGAGATACCAACTCCATGAGAAGAGGGGGGGGGGGGGGGGGGGGTTAATTAGACAATTATGTTCTACTATGATTTATGTATGTTTTAGCTTGACTCAGTTATTGTCTCCTACACAAATACATAGTGTTCTTCAAACTAACTGTTCATTATAAATTATAGATGATTAAGGTTAATGTAATTTATTATTGATGATTTGTCTTTCCCCATGTGTCTGTATTGGTTTGGTCAACCAGTATAAATACCTCCCTCTTGTCTCAGTCTGTAGGTCAGTTTTGTTTGGTTCAGTTGTGTTAGGTATTTTTAGTTTGTTCTGTTTAAGTTGACCCGAGTTCTGCTGGGCCCAAGAACAGCTTTTTTGTTTATTTGTTATTGTTGCACTTTTTTGTGGTTTTTGTTCCCTGTATTTATATTTTTGGGAAAAATAAATCTTCCTTTGAGCACTCTACCTATGACTCCTCATGTCTAAGCTGTTTGGTCCCTCACAGACTCCATTACAATAGTCCAAATGGGAGGTGAGCATTTTAAGACTGCAGATCCTTAGGAACTTCTACTCATGTACAATAGAGAGCATCCTGACCGGCAACATCACCTCCTGGTTTGGGAATAGCACTGCACAAGACCGTAGCAGACTACAAAGAGTGACACGTTCAGCCGAACGCACAATTGGAGGGGGGCTTCCCACCCTCCAGAACATTTACAACAAGCGGTGCAAGGGGAAGGCTAAGAGAATTATTAAGGACTCGAGCCACCCGAACAACTGCCTCTTTGAACTGCTGCGGTCAGGCAAGCGATACCGGAGTCTTAAGGCGAGCACAGAAAGACTCAGAAGAAGCTTCTATCCCCAGGCCATCAGGCTGCTAAACGAACAATAAACACTATGCAACAACCATCAAATGCACACAGCACACACACCCACACGCACACACTCACTCAAACAAACAACACACTGCAGCACCCACTCTCCACACTTTAGATCACACAAACACACTTTACACTTTATATTTATTGATAAAGGATTTGCACTACAACTCGTACACCTACTGTGAATTGTACCTAAATTGCACCTCGTCCCATTTCTGCCTTGCACTATATAGTATTGTATATTAGTACACTGCACAGTATTGTATATTGTATGGTAACTCAGTTACGTCTATTCTGCATCGAACATTGTACATATGTCTAAACTGAACACTGTGACCTAATTTTTTTACTTCTAATTTTACTATGTTATTTTATTTCATACTTATCTTGTCTTGCACAGTCTCTGGAGCGTAACAGTTAGAAGCATTTTGTATAAAAGTATTCTGTACTTCTGTATGACAACTATTAAAGAAACTTGAGATAAAACTTGAAACTTGAGAAAAGTCTCCACCTTGCAGGAATCATCTCAAGACCGATGACCTCATTGTGGGGCAAATACACACTGGCAGGCCAAGCAAAGCGAACAAAGGTCTGTTGGTGTGTCTGAGATAAACAAAAGATGTCAAGATGTCATTCAAACACAGACAGAGGAAAGCACCAGAACCAGAATCAGCTGGGGGAAAGCACCAGAACCAATCAGTTGGAGGAAAGTCACCACATTTGTATTTGTATTTATTTGTATTTATTGGTTTAAAATACAGAGACAGTGCATATTAAGGAACATTTGACTGTAAATATGCCAGTTTAGCCAAGTTGGCTAATTTTCAACTGTAGTCTCTGGGGCAGGTGAAATGAGCACAACAATAATTAAAACATAGTACAATAATTAAAACACAGTAGGAATCAGTATAGGTTACAATACACTAAAATACATACAAATAAATACATTAAAATACATTACAATACAACCCCTCAGTTAAAATGGTCGCACACTTGACCATCTCTCAACCATGATTTTAAGTTAGTTTTACATGGTAAATGGCTGCTTTTTTATATAGCGCTTTTATCCAAAGCGTTTTACAATTTGTTACTCACATTTTACCCATTCACTCACACATTCACTCACACACCCAGTGGTGCAGTCGTAATATGGGACCTGCCGGACGCCACGTGCACGCCCCGCACGCGCATACATGTTCCCTCGCTTGCGCACAG
Source organism: Notolepis coatsorum (assembly GCF_963971535.1). NCBI lineage: Eukaryota > Metazoa > Chordata > Actinopteri > Aulopiformes > Paralepididae > Notolepis > Notolepis coatsorum. The sequence continues at coordinate 91,344,792 of NC_140179.1, read as the reverse complement.
AACAGATGATTATTATGCATAACAATGTTTTAAATGTAATTGTAGTTACAATTTCTTTAATTGAATTAACTTAAACTAGAAAAGTAAATACAAACCAAATTAATAATGTAACTTAGTTTACAGAAGGACAGTTTCCTTCTGAAGCACAACTTAATGTCTCATCCTTCCAGTCGGGACCACAGATCAAGCAAACCCCCACAGGTACAGGTACAGGGCTTGTATTTTGGTTTGGCCCTTCTCGTTATTTGTTATGCTATCGGTATCCTATTATTATGCAAAGTCTAGGTGATAAGTGCCGGCCGGGTACTTGGCGCACGGCGCAACGAGTCCAGTGACAATTGTGAACGCATTTTTGTGTGCACATCCGTGCGCGATTGCGCGCACTTCTGCTCAGCGAACTACTAGGACGGCGTGGTACCCCGTCCACCCACCACTGCATCCCTGCACACACCAACGGCGGAGGCAATCATGGAAGGTGCCAACCTGCTCATCGGGAGCAATTCGAGGTTACTAAGTGTCTTGCTCAAGGACACATCGACACGCTGCCCGGGAGAAGCGGGAATCGAACCGAGAACCTCCGGATTGCAAGACGACTGCTCTTTTTTTTTTACTTTTTATTATCAAAAATAGTCATATTTTACATGTTATACATTTCAATTATATACATACAATATTATTTCAGAACCAGTTATATAACACTGACGAAGGAATATGTAATTCCGAAACATGTTTCAGGCTGCCATTAAATTTTGAACCTGAGAGTGCTGGTCTGGCTTCACTGTTTCTTTTATATAATACTTAATGGGACTTCAGCACCCAGTGTCGTATCTTGAGAGCGCGGTCTAACTTGACATTAGAACCAGATCCTTCCCTTCCCCATACAAAACAAGAAAACCACTATCCAAAACAAAACTCTACTTGACCTCTCTCCATCCTTATACATTTCCCGCTGTCAATAAACCATTTCTCAAACATTTCTTTACTCGTATATTTTCCAGACAGTTTTAGATCTTTTTTCATCATGCTTTTAAACAAAGGCCACACCTCCACCTTCTTTTGATCAAAAAAAACGATCCTTCTTCTGTACACAATAGCATATCTAGCATGACTCAATACATAATTCATCAAGTTTTTCTCCTCCTTTTTCCCATCAAAAAAACCAAACAAAAACCTCTTTTTCCAATCCAGCCCATTCTCCCTCCCCTCTCCCCAGTTCACCCCCAGGCCCTCTTTCAGCCTTGTATGAAACACCTGCAGACCATCGCATTCCATAAACATATGCATAAAAGATTCATCTTTGTCGTTGCACACATCACATACCCTACTTATACTATTATCAATATGACTTAACACCGTTTTTGTGTACATCCTATTGTGTTTCAACATAAAATCATTATGTTCACACTCTATACTATTAAACTTTATATCTACATTGCCCCAAATAGTCCCTCCCACCAGCCCCGGAAAGACCCTCTCCCAAACCTGCTCTGACGCTGGTATCTTCTTTTCCTTCAAGACAAAAAATCTATATATTTCTTTACTTTTTACACTACCTATATCTTTCTGCTTCTCTCCCCTCCCTACCTTCAACTCTGGCAGTCCACATCTTTTATTTGTCCCACACTCATTATCTATTCTCTCTCTCCACTCTCTTGGCAACGCACTTTAAATTTTTTCAAAACCAGAAGAAACTGATGCATAGCTGTATTCCTCCTCCAATTCTATCACTGTGTCATATAAAGCCCGTACCGGGAAGAAGCCCGGTACAAACTCATACACACAATCCTTCACTTGTCTTATTCCTGCTCTCCAAAAAACTTTATTATACAAAACACTCTCATTAATACATACTTTAGGGTTTAGAAATACAGGTTGGTTAAAAACCATTTCTAAATCTGTACATAAGTATTCTACATTGGGCAAGAACTCGGCCCACGCCTGCAGTACCTCCCTATACAAACCAGGTATCCCCTCTGTCATGGGCAGTTTAAAGGGGAACTCCACCTTTTTTGGAAATTAGCTTATTTAACATCTTCCCTGGAGTTAGACAAGAAGATGCATACCTTTTTTGTCTCTGTGCGTGCATTTTAGCTTTGGGAATAGACGCTCCGTTAGCATAGCTTAGCTTCATCACTGGAAGTGAGGCAGGACAGTAGCCTTACAGTGCCTTACAGTGTATTGCAAGGTCTGACATTGACCAAACTTGATATGCATGACCTTGGTGGGCTCTAGGTCAACTCCTGAAAAGGGGGTCAATGTCAGACTTTGCAATCAAAAGTTAGGGGGCTAATAACCCTTGCCATAATTTCAGTGCGCCCCCTAACTTTTGATTGCAAGGTCTGACATTGACCCCCTTTTCAGGAGTTGACCTAGAGCCCACCAAGGTCATGCATATCAAGTTTGGTCAATGTCAGACCTTGCAATACACTGTAAGGCACTGTAAGGCTACTGTCCTGCCTCACTTCCAGTGATGAAGCTAAGCTATGCTAACGGAGCGTCTATTCCCAAAGCTAAAATGCACGCACAGAGACAAAAAAGGTATGCATCTTCTTGTCTAACTCCAGGGAAGATGTTAAATAAGCTAATTTCCAAAAAAAAGTGGAGTTCCCCTTTAAACCCCATGAACAGACCATTGTCCCCACACTTACCTATCTTCTCTACACACTCGCTGAAAAAAAACTTCCAGCCATACTCTGTGCTATCACACAAGTACTTCTGTACACACTTTATCCTTAGTTTTTTTTCTTACCTTAAAATCAAACCAATTTAAACCACCTTCACTGCACTTACCTATCAGAGTCTTATGCGCTATTTTAGCCATCTTCCCTTCCCACAGGAAATCTTTTACTACTCCATTCACATCATTTTCTACTCTCTCTGGCATGTCCAACACACTTAAAGCATACATTAATTTTGACATTAATAAGCTATTTACTATAATTACCTTGCCTTTTAGCTTCAAACACCTCTGTTTCCAATACTGAAGCATCTGTCTTATTTTATTTACTATACCTGTCCACGTTAAATCCCTCTCTCTACTATCATTCACCCCTATCCATATCCCCAAAATTTTGATGTGCTCCTCCGCCATTTTAAAAGGGAAAACACATTTATCTATATTCAAATTACCTATACATAATAATTCCGACTTATCCACATTTATCTTAGCCCCTGATGCTCTACCATACACCCTCAGACACTCCATTATTCTATTTACACTGTCAATATTCCTTACTGTGAAGGTAGTATCATCCGCATACTGGTGCACCAGACTCACCCCCCCATTCATAGCTGTCAACATTTCGTTTTGAGAAAATGTGCACGTTTTAGCCCCGCCCCTTCTCCTGGCCCCGCCCCCTCAGCCCGCCCCCTCCAACCCGGCCCGGCCCCCTCCCAATGGAGCTGCCTCGTCGCTGCCATCTGCTGGTCAAAACCTGTATGTACCCAGCCATTTCGTTGTAGGGTAAACTTTTCCTACTTAGAGTGTAAATGCTATGTAAATTATGGTTTTGTTGAACATTTGTATTTCACAGGAGAGAAACTGTATTCAAAGAAAGCTATTAAAATAGTCTTTGAATCTAAATATACTTTCTTTGTGTTGATTTTACATTAATTCCATGATTTTACTCAAGTAAATATCTGTTACAAGCTTCGGTTTTATGTAGAAAAATGCTGTTTTTAATCTAGATTAATCTAGATTGATTACAGAAAATTGTGAGATTGATTAGTTAATTTTTTTTATCTATTGGCGGCGCTGGTGTATATATTATATATATATATATATATGTGTATATATGTAATGTGTGTATATATGTCAGAGAATCAGCCCCTTGCGTCCTTAGTGTAAAGCATATGACATGGTGTATGTTTGTTCATTGATGTGACAGTGTCTGGCAACATACTATTGATGAATTGAAAATGGGGGACCCTGATGTAAACAAGACGAAAGTCTTTCTCTGGTCTGCATCCCCTTAACAATTGTATGTATTGAGCTGTACTGTACTGTACCCATTCTGCAATCTGTTAATAAAGTTTTCATTCATTCATTCTTTTTATTTCTTTGTGTTTGTGATTTGTCTTGATGTGTTTGTGAAACTATAAAAGCAATCAATCAATGTATTACCATAGTGTCTTTATACCTTCATCACTGTAGGCTACATATTAATACTACAACTCGTTAAAGCTATAAAAAAATACCTATGGTCATTAATTTAGCAGTGGAAATATCATTTTGGAACAGTGTGTGTCTACAGAGAAATGTGAGATAGAAAAAAAGCCAATGCGATTTTGTGTTTTTCCTCAATAGCCTATCTCTGCAATGCCTGCGAGTTACCAGTAACTGTCATACCATGACAATTCACGACAACTTTTAAAACGGATCAATTATTATTTATAAATCGCATTCAGGAAATTGGGCGTCAGAGTGAAGGAGGGGGACGCCGAGGCGCAGAGCAAACAGCTGTTCACCAAGACATTTACACATTCCTTCCTGCATCACATACACAGTAACTTTGTATTGTTTTATCCACAGAAGATTTGCAAACCCTTTGTTCCAGAGACAAAAGCCACAGAGTGGGCAATCAAGAGACACTGGCTAAGTTGACTTGACACCCTCGGTGCCGCATCAGTCTCTCCCCTGAGCTCTGAGCAAATCCGCTTGCTGTTCTGTTCTTATTCTTCTTCGGCTCGAAACCGTCTCCCGGTCTGACTTCCTGTGATAACGGTCTAATCTACACTGCTGCCACCTGTCGTCACGGAGGAGAATTGCACCCATTTTGTAAAAAAAAAAATAATAATAATTAGTACAAAATACATACCAATCCGTGCGCCGTAAAGACGGCGTGCAGAGGGTCGAAATACAGGAGAATCCCGGTAAAACCGTGCGTGTTGACAGCTATGCCCCCATTTGGTATTTTAATTCCTACAATTTCCTTTATACTTTTAACATATGTTGCAAGTGGCTCTGCAGAAATTGTGTACAGCAAGGCTGAAAGTGGACACCCCTGCCTCACAGACCGTTCTAAAGTAAAGACATCTGTGATACACCCATTGCACTTTACACAACTCTTTGCATCTGTATACAAAAGTTTGACCCATTTTATAATTCTTTCACCAAAACCAAAAGTATTCATTGTTTTCAATAAGAACTCATGTTCCACACGATCAAAAGCTTTGTTTAGGTCTACACTTAACAAAGCACATTCTTCATCCCTACCTGTTACATATTTTATCACATCTTTTATCGTTCTGATAGTTTCAGATATGTCTCTTCCAGGTATACTGTAGGCTTGCGTCGGTGCTATTATGCTCCCAATCACCCTTTTTATTCTATTAGCCAAGATCTTTGTCAACACCTTATAATCTCCGTTCAACAAACTTATTGGCCTGAAATTCTCTAACCTAGTTTTGCTGCCTTTGTTTTTAAATAACAAAGTCAAAACTCCAGTAGTCATTCCTTCCGCACACACACTGTTTCTTTCCATTTCTTTATATACATTCAATAATATTGGTGCTAGCAGATCAACAAAAGTTTTATAAAACTCTCCAGACAATCCATCTAGGCCCAGACTTTTTTTGATCTGCAGGCCATGAATTGCCTCTCTCACCTCCTTCTCAGTTATTTCTCCATCACACATATTCTTATCACTTTCCTCCAGCCTCATTTTCATGGTATTTAACACAATATTTACACACTCATTATCAACCCCTTCACTCTTGTATAGTTTCCTATAAAAAGACTCTACAGTATCCAAAACACCAACAAGATCATTAATTTTTTCACCTTCTTCATTTTCAATTTCTCTTATATAGGTTTTCCTTTGCTTATTTTTTTCCAACCTTAAAAAGAAAGAGGTACACCTCTCTCCCTCAAAAGCATATTTAGCTTTGCTCCTTATAATTGCTCCCATACATTTTTTCCTCTCACTTGATTCCCACCTAGCCTCAAGCTCAAGGTACTTCTCTATATTGTGATCTGGATTAATTTTTATCTTCTCCTCCTCTCTTGTCAACATTTCTCTTAATTTCCATTCCTCTTTTTTCTTTTTATAATTCCGCGCTTTAGTATATCTTATACTTATTTTCTTTATATTAGCTTTCACATTACCCCACCACACACCCACATTATCTTTATATATTTGGTTTTCCTTCTCTGCACATATATATTTCTTTATCTTTCTCTGATACTCTTCCTCTTTTAGCACCCCTATATTCAAGCACCACACCCCCCCTCCTCTCATCTGCACTTCATACCCCAACTCCAAACATATAGCTGCATGATCACTTAAATAATTAAATTTGTGCTCTATATTTAAAATGTACTTCTGTACACTTCTTTTTGCAAGGCATAAGTCTATTCTACTCTGCCTCAGTACACCCATCACCAATTGCTTTCTAGTGTATCCAATTTTACCTGCATTCTCTTCTCTCCAAACATCCACCATATCAGTTTCTGCCATTATTTTAAATAGTGCATTCCTAGATGTGTCAAATTTAAACACCCTACTTGTTGTATCCAATCTTGTGCACATAGTATTATAATCACCAATCATTATACAATTATCACTCATGTGCACCCTCAAACCCTCAAAAAACACTTTCCTCTCCTTTTCCGTATTTGGAGCATAAATACTACATAATTTATACGTAATATCATTAAACACAAAATCAATTATCAACACTCTCCCCTCAGTATCTTCATGTATTTTCCTTACATTATTAACAACACCTTTTTTCAATAATATAGCTACCCCACACGATCTCTCTGCTCCATTACTCACATATATTTCATCATTCCATTTCTTTTTTACTTCATTCATTACATTTTCTGTCCACCATGTTTCTTGTAAAACTATTATTTCTGCTTTATAGGTCATAAAAAGTTCCTCCATTTTCCCTACTCTTCTCAAACCATTTGCATTTAGTGAAACAATATTTAGTGTAGCACACATGACAGAAAATGTAATAAGAATGATCACATTCATTTACTTCGTCCTTTTATATACACCATTATCATCTTTTTCTCCCTTTCCTCCCTTTTTTCCCCCCTTTAGGTGCCTCTTTTGTTTTTCTTTTCAAAAGGTTTATTGCCTCCCTACTTATATCCATTTCACAGCTTGACTCACCCGACAGTGAACCATCTGTTTCTGGGATTTCAGATGATGCCGCCAGCTCCATCACCTGTTTCTCTCCTTCAATCTCCAACTCTGTAGGTCTCTTCTCTTCACTGCCCCCAGGTGCATCAGAGGTATTCCCCTGGTTCGCCCGTGGCTCAGCCCTTTTTTCTCTTTTTTCTTTTCCCTTGAGTCCCTGAGCCACTCCCGAACCAGGTTTCCCCTCCGTGCCCTTCTGCCCCCCCCGATACATTGATCTCGCAGCCGACGCTCCTTCCACGCATCTCCGCCGCCCGTCCGCCTCTCCCACTTCTCTTCTGCCCCGCCGGTAAAACAGTCTGCCATTCCCGTCTGAATTCCCCTCGTCACTCCGCCATTCTGCCCGCTGCTCGCCGTCACCCCTCTGGTGTCTCTCCTCCAGCCCTGCCAGCTCTGCGTCGATGCCTCTCCACGCCGCCTCCGCCGCACCGCTCTCCTTCTGCTCCGCCGCACCCGCACCGTCTGCCACCACCACGCCGCTTCCTCTCAGCTCTGCTGCCCCGTCAGCTGCTGCCGCGTCTCTCGCTCCGTCTGCCACCACCACGCCGCTTCCTCTCCTCTCCACACCTCCCGGCACCTCCTCATCGCTCTCCCCCTGCCCAGTTGTTGTCGGGGTGGAGATCTCAGCGATCGCTCTCTCCAGGATATCGAAGACGTCGAACGCGGTCTCCTCTCCACTCTCCCTCTCCCTCTGCTTCGCCGTCAGCTCCCGACTGTCCCCCGTCCCGTCCAACGACTCCGTCTCACCCTCCTCCTCTCGACCTCCCTCAGTGGTCTGCATTGGCTCCTCCGCATCGCCGTCCTCCTTTTCTCCGTTCTCCTTCTCTCCGTTCTCCTTCTCTCCGTTCTCCTTCTCTCCATTCTCGTCCTCCGCCCCTCCTCTCTCCCTCTCCGTGGCTCCATCTGTCCCACCAGTCTCAGCGTCCTCTCCACGTCTCGCCCAGCCACCTTTCGCGAAGCCGCACCTGCATTCTCCATCCTCGGGACACACGCAACATTTCTCCCTTTCCTTACATTCGCGTGCATAATGACCCTGCTTTTTGCATTTATAGCATCTAAAGTCCGGACAGTCCCGTAGCACATGACCTGGCCGAACACACAACCGACACACGCGCAGCTGCTTATCGTGTATTACTCGGAAGTGATCCGTGCCCTGCAGCGTCTCGAACTTCACTGAGTACGGCAATGATTTCACAGTGTCTGTAAACTTCACCTTCATGTATCTCGTTCCATCCACCACATCTGTCCCTTGCCACATTTTTCTTTTTATCGGCGAAATTGCCCTTACTCCCCACTGAACCAATTTGTCCATGATTTCAGCATCGGTAATATAAACTGGTAGTGACAGAAAAGACACTATCATCTCATCATCTACTATCCCACGCGTCATTAAGCGGTTGTTTTTGATTTTTATTCCATCCATGACTTTTGTCTTTATTTCCAGACTCTTTAACGTGATCTCATACTTCTTTGGCGTCTTATACCTGCAGCCCATCACCACCCCACACTGTGCTCTTATCGCCCTCAACATCTCCATCATTGTTACCCGTTCATCACCCTCTATATCTATCTCCACAGTGAGTTTTTTCTCATATATCAATTCCGTTCTTGTGTCTGTTTGCCTGGGAAGCCGTCCGCCATTCAGTCTGTCAACATCCATTATATCTGTCCGTTTACAATTGACTTACCGAAAGAAAGCCTCTCGGCACACAAACAATTTAATTTCCCCCAAACAGCACAAAGCTGCCGGGGGGAAACGAACACAATTAACAAAGTAGAAAAAAACAATAAATTCACTTACCATGGATAACTAGATACTTAATTTCTGTGTAACTCTCCACTCTCAAAAACACTGCTTCTCTCTCACTGCACACACTCAACTCAGCTGCTCTCAATCACCACTGATGACCAGACGACTGCTCTACCTCCCAAGCCACTGTCGCTCCACATGGAGGTGATGTGCATGTTCACATACTGTAATACATGGAAACAGGCAAATATGCATCCGTGAGAATGACACTGCAGGAAAGTTGTATGTTTTCATTACAGTTGTGTGCAGTCTGTTAGTTGTGTGCCTCTCACAGTACTCACTATGAAACGGTTGGTCATACAGTCGTTTTAATACTGTAGGTCAGCTTTTGTTCAATCATGCGTTGACAAGACAAGGTGATACCGGCCTGTTTGCTCTGCTTGGCTGAGGCTGAGAGTGAAACGCTGTTTGCTCATCATCCCAAAAAAAGGTTCATTCACTTTTTGAATTTATTTTGTAGTATTTTATATACAGTGAGTCTCACTGCATACAATCATGTTTTGTGTGTCTGTACTCTGTACAGAACATTGTAGAGGCTTTCCATACAGAGATAAGGGAGGTCGTTTTTCCCACTTTTCTCAAATACTATTAGTCCAAAACACATAGAAGAAATCTACACTTTTGATTGGAGATGGATCACACAAACATGCTTGGCTACCTCCTAACCTTTGAGAAACGGTCACTGATATGCACAAAGCGATATCAAATGTACAGAATATAGTCTACATATAGGACCCGGCAAGCAACAGGCCTGTGACGGAGTGAGGGTTCTCAACCCATATTTTAAGAAACAATCTGCAATCATCTCTACTGCATTTAATTTCTTCACCCTAATTTATGCTCAATCTGACAGGCACCATTCGGAGTCGAGGATTCTGGTTGTTCGGGCGGGTGGACATGGTGGTGGTTGGATCGGGTGGCGTGTAGCATTGTGGGTGGTCTGGGATGGCACTGGGACCTTTGGGGTGCTGTGGGGGTTTTGTGGTGTGTTCTTCACTGGGGTGTCAGTGGGTTGGAGGAGTTCGGTGGTGGGGACTGGCCAGGTCCGTCGGGGCACGTGCGGGAGGCTGGTGTTCAGCTCTGGGGGGGGGGGGGGGTTGGTTGGAGCCTATGGCTTGGGCTGGACCGTTCCCGGACCTTTCTTGGAGTTGGGTGCTGGTCTCTTGTGTGTGTTTTGATGGATTTTGGTTGGTTCACATTAGGGATGCTCGATATTGGCTTTTTTACCGATACCGATATACCGATATTGTCCAACTCTTAATTTCCGATACCAATATCAACCGATACCGATTATGCAGGGTTTCCCCCCCAAAAAACGGAATAATTTCAGGTAATTAACATTACATATCTCTTGTTGTGGAATTAACACAACATTATGCATACTTTTGACAATAAATAAAATCTGAATTTGTTCTTACTTGCTTGCCTGGATAAATAAAGGTTCTAGAAATGTAAAAAAATTAAAATAAAACATTTTGAAAACCGATACCGATATTTTCCGATATCACATTTTAATGCCGATATCGGCCGATAATATCGGTAGGCCGATAATATCGGACATCCCTGTTGGGCTCCCTCGGTTTGCTGCGTGGCTCCTTTGGAGTGGCATGCGGGGGCTGTTTTTGTGTTTTCCTTCGGTCATGACATGCTTTATCAGGGAGCGTGTCTTGGATGGGGATGTGGTGGGGATTGATGTGTGGGGTGTTTGGGGAACTGGCTCCTCCGGGGGGGGGAAGGGGGGGGGGGGTTCACATGCCTTCGAGCAACACTGTACTTATTGTACTTATTTTATGCCTATTCTTATAATATTATTAATAATACATTTTATTTATACGGCGCCTTTCAAGGCACTCAAGGTCGCCATACAACAATTAAAGCCAGTTAATTTGCAATTACAATCAAATATCAAATTACAATCAAATCAGACATACGCCTGCCTAAACAGGTGGGTTTTGAGGTGGGTTTTAAATGTGATAACATGGAGTCAATGTTCCTGATGTCAGGGGGGAGGGAGTTCCAGAGGCGAGGGGCAGAGCGGCTGAAGGCTCTTGACCCCATGGTGGACAGACGGGCTGGGGGGACGGTCAGGTTGATGGAGGAGGCAGACCTGAGGGACCGGGTGGGCATGTTGATGTGGAGGAGGTCGGACAGGTATGGAGGGGCGAGTTATGGATGGCCTTGAATGTATGGAGGAGGATCTTGTAGTCAATGCGGTGTCTTATGTCTGCACGTTCTACGTTGCACTACTTTTATTGTCTTTTATACCTATTCTTATGTCTGCATTTTATACATTGTTTTTATTCTGTCGACTGTATGCTGATTTTTATGCCTATGTTCATTTTATGCTATTTGCTGTCCATGTTTGAAGGATGCTATATTGTTATTATGAGTTGTTATTATTTATTATTACATGGCGTTTTCACATTCGCCGAAATGCTTGCTTGTGATTGGTCAATAGCCCCCCGACTGCGGTCATTATTTTTCAATAATGACCGCAGATTTTTCAATAATGACCGCAGAGCGCAGCTGTTCGCAATCAAGCCCACTGACACACTGTTTCAGTGCAATTAGACACTGCCGTGCCGGCGATGACAGGGGGCGGAGCGACGAGCGGAACCAGAACACAGCGGAGCCAGAACACAGAGGCTGCCCGCGATAATAATAATCACTTTATTTGGGCTGACAGAGCCACAGAACAACTGCGATTTGTCAAATGAATTAGGTATATTGTTAGTAAGTTAGCCATGTAATAAGCGGGATAATGTATAGCCTACTCGGTCATTGTCGCAAAATAATTGACCTTCACTACGTTTAAAACACCTCGGCGCGGCGCCTCGGTATTTTAAACTCCGTGTCGGTCAATTATTTTGCGACAATGACCTTGTAGACATACATTATCCCTTACTTATTATTATATGATTAAAAAAATGTTTAATAGGGTGACCTCAATTGTCCTTTTCAAGAATAAATAAAGGTTTGAATGTTCTACTGCTCCATACAGAGGTTCTGTTAAACCATACAGCATGTTCTGATTGATGGTTGTTGGGTTGATTGCACCAAATAATGCTGACTCAACCACGCAGCTCGTCCTCAGACAGCTGGAACATCAACAGTCTGATGGCAAACTATTTAAAAGCAGTCTGGAGGAGGCGTTTAAATTTCATAACATTTTATTTTCTCAGCAACTCATGATGCGAGGGGCGGGCTTGGGTGCCACGTAAACAGGGGATGCACTAAAAACTGGTATCTCATGTTATGGTGGTGAGTGAGGTCCAATGAGGTTAAAATAGAGTGGGTTTACACATGAGATACCAAGTTTTTAGGGAGTCCCACATGAACAGACATTCCCTTGCCTATGTTAAAAAGAATATATATATAGTGTGTATAAGTGTGGTTCAAATGTTAGGTGCTCTTGGTGGGTTAAAAATGAAAAGAGCCTGGCTTACCTGGGGGTATGTGCAATGTGCATGGTCTCTTTAGCAGGTCCAATGCACTCTTGTTTGGAGGGGAGAAAGGTGTGGAAAAGAAAGAAAGAAAGAAAGAAAGAAAGAAAGAAAGAAAGAAAGAAAGAAAGAAAGAAAGAAAGAAAGAAAGAAAGAAAGAAAGAAAGAAAGAAAGAAAGAAAGAAAGAAAGAACACAGACATGTTTCAGCCAAACGGGCTTGGTAAGGGCAGAGTGACATTGCACAGGTGTGTGAAAAGGTATGCATCACTAAAGTTATTCATCAATGAATTGTCACTGAATGTAGTCGAATGCAGTCGTGAAAAGAAACAGACAAACAAATGGTTTGAAATCAATGTCTTTAGGCCTGGAAAAAAATACATAGCATAAGATAAATACATACATACATACATACATACATACATACATACATACATACATACATACATACATACATACATACATACATACATACATACATACATACATACATACATACATACATACATACATACATACATACATACATACATAATATGAATACACGAATAAATAAATAAATAAATAAATAAATAAATAAATAAATAAATAAATAAATAAATAGATAAATAGATAAATAAATACAATAAATAAATAAATAAATAAATAAATAAATAAATAAATAAATAAATAAATAAATAAATAAATAAATAAATAAATAAATACAATAAATAAATAAATACAATAAATACAATAATTAATTATCCAGTGAGTGTAGGCATTTCGAGGATGCATGCATGTATATAACACCACCATAGTCCCTCTCTCTCTCTCTCTCTCTCTCTCTCTCTCTCTCTCTCTCTCTCTCTCTCTCTCTCTCTCTCTCTCTCTCTCTCTCACACACACACACACACAGGTTAAAGGGGCACTTCATCAAAAAACAATGCTGATTTATATTGCACATAAGCTCACACACATCCAAAAAGCGGTTTTGCACACATTCATTTGACAGTTATTGAGAGTAAATGAGTTTGAATATGGCATGTGCATGACAGTAAGGTTAGTTAGGGTTAGATATCTTAAATATTTTTTCAGATAATGGTTGAAGAAGTGCGTCTTTAGTCGACGGCGAAAGATTGTACGGGTTTTGGCTGTTCTAACTGGGGTGGGTAGTTCATTCCACCATTGTGGGGCAAGGACTGAGAATAGGGGAAGAGACCTACTGATGTTGATGACCCACTGACCTTTCCTCTGGCACCACCATCAGGCCCAAAGGAAAACAACATGTATTTCCAAAGTAATGACTGGATTGCCATACAATTTGAAGATACTTGAATTAAAGCCTGGCCTTTTGCACAATTAAAGTTGTGCTTTTCTATTTAATTTTTTTTTACATTTTATTTAACCTTTATTTAACCAGGAAAAAGTCTCATTGAGATTAAAAATCTCTTTTACAAGAGCGTCCTGGCCAAGACAGGCAGCAGCAGCACAGTTACAATTTCACATTTACAGACGAAAACAATTAAAAAAACAAACATTATAGCAATTAAAACAAAAACAAGGACAATTCACAGAACCATTTAAAGTCAGTCAAAACATCTGCAGCCAAATGTGCTGGATTCCATATCGCTTAGAAGGGTTTTAAAAGCAACCAGTGGGACCAGCTCATGCAAGTTCAGGTGGTTTTGTAGCTGATTCCAGGTGGAGGGAGCTGCATATCTGAACGCCCTTTTCCCCAGTTCAGTACGGACCCGAGGGACAGTTAGTAAAAATAAGCCCTGGGAACGAAGACCATAACTGCCCATACTTTTTTGGAGAATGTACATCTGTAGGTAAATTGGCAGCAGTCCATAGGCCGGGAGCCAGGTCCACCCCTCAGGATGTTTTTTGCTACCTTTTTTTCATTATTATTTCCTTCCTTTAAAAAAGGTACTGTAGCAAAGACACATCCTGAGGGGTGGACCTGGCTCCCGGCCTACCAAGGATAGCCTAATAAATGAGGATATGCCAATGGTTGAGTCTGTGGGTGGACAGGGCAGACCATCCCACCCGAGAATACAAAGTACAGTGGTGAGTAAGGACTTTAAAATGTGTGATGAATCTCAGCGCTCCATGGTAGACAGAAGCCAGTGAGTGTAGGCATTTCGAGGATGCATGCATGTATATAACACCACCATAGTCCCTCTCTCTCTCTCTCTCTCTCTCTCTCTCTCTCTCTCTCTCTCTCTCTCTCTCTCTCTCTCTCTCTCTCTCTCTCTCTCTCTCTCTCTCTCTCTCTCTCTCTCTCTCTCTCTCTCTCTCTCTCTCTCTCTCTCTCTCTCTCTCTCTCTCTCACACATCCAAAAAGCGGTTTTGCACACATTCATTTGACAGTTATTGAGAGTAAATTAGTTTGAATATGGCCACCAGTGATGTAATCTGGGACATTGCATCTTGTGTATATGTAATTACTGCAATTATGTAGATTTAGCAATGTCTTATAGGGACTGCTACATTATCACTGGTGACCATTAACATTAATTTACTTTCAATAACTGTCAAACTAAATTAATTTGTGCAAAACTGTTTAGAGTTTTTGAAAGTGTGTGAGATTATGTGCAAAATAAATCATCATCAGCACTTGGGGAGGTGCCCCTTTAACATTTTCAATTTATGGGACCAGTAGTTAGTTTTAGTTTGTCTTCCAGTCGGTCCAAAATATTTAAATTGCCTTGATATTAGATTGGTTTGAGTTTGATAATAAATAGTGATAATAGATTAATAGATAAATAGTGGTTTGCCAATGGATCACAACACCAATTTGGCCAGATGGTAGCACTATAATCTAAGGTCAAAATGTCACACTTAGGGCGGCCGGGTAGACCCAGCGGACTAAGCGTCTGTCTACCACCGCAGAGACAGTGGGATCGAATCCAGCTGCGGTACCTCCGGCTTGGTCGGCCGTCCATACTGACACAATTGGCAGTGTGTCAGCGGGTGGGAAAGCCGGTGGGGTGGGTCCTGGTCGTTGTAAACAGCGACTCCTACAGTTTGGTCGGGGCGCCTGCACAGCGAGGGAAGGATCTGGAGGGAGGTAGTGTGACCCTTCCACACGTTACACTCCCCCAGTGAGAGTCCGCGCTGCCAGGTGAAAAGAAGTGGTGGGCTGGGTACACATGTGTCGGAGGAAGCATGTGATAGTCTCCGCCAGGGGCGGGGCTAGGGGGTGACTACTTGGGCTCAAGCCCCGAATGTTTTCCCGAATCTACTTTCCAAAAAAATTTATTTAATTTTTTTGGACAATTAATTAATCATTGTTACATGAAAATATGTTTGCACCAGATTTAGCAGAAGCTAATTTCCATCTGTAGTCTATCCAGCTGCTAACTTGGTGTTATGGTAGACTCAGACCTAAGCTTTAAATCACAATCAACAAGTTGACAAAAACATAATTCTTCCACCTTAGAAACATAGTCAAGTCAAGTCAATTTTATTTGTATAGCACATTTCCAGGCAGTGGTAGCTGGCACCAAAGTGCTTCACAGGCAGGTTGATCAAAACAAAATAATATGATGCAAGATATAAGATTAAAACACAGTAAAGCAATGAAAGTAATAAAAACAGGTAGGACACAGTAAAACAAAGGGCCAGGGTTCTAGTGGTGATTAAGTGGGGGGGAAGGCCAAGGAGAACAGGTAGGTTTTTAAAAGTGATTTTATACAGGTGTATAAATAGGTATATAGGGTATGTAGGGATAATAGCTAAAGTAGTGACATAGCTAAATAGTGACATAGCTAAAGTACGGCCATTTATAAATCAAAAGGACGCTGAAAACTTTGATCAGCCTGGCAGCTGAGGGGAAGAAGCTCAGTCTGTGACGAGCTTTCACAGCCTTTGGGATCCTCAGCCTTCTCCCAGAGGGGAGCAGGGTGAAGAGGCTGTGACCGGGGTGGGAGGGGTCAGCCATGATCTTCCTCGCCCTCTTCAGCGCCCTGGAGTCGTGCGTAAACAAAGATGCCTATTCAAATCAAATCAAATCAAATTTATTTATAGGGCCCGACAACACACGTTAATGTCCCCATGGGCCGTACAGATCTTCTTTAAACAAGTCAAGAAGAAAACATAACAATAAGTCAAGAACAGAACAAGAACACCATAAGGTCCAAACATTTTTAGATGAATACAAATAAATGAAAGAATGCAAGCACTCCCAGACATACCCCACGCGAAGGTAAGGAAAAACTCACTAAAACCTAACAATAGGGGAAAAAAAGCTCCACAGGCAGTGTGGAGGAGAGAAACCTTAGAAGGGCCATTCAAGGGGGGATCTCCCTTCTTAGATGTTGGTGATAGTAGTGTTGCAGACGGACAGTTGGTAAGCATGCACTCATGTGTGTAGTGGAACACAGATGAGTGCATGCAATAGCAACTGTACATTTTGAAAAATTAAAGATAGAGCTAATAGCGATAGCAACTGAACATTTTGAAAGATTAAAGATAGAGCTGATAGCGAATCTATTTGAGGCACAGGGGCGGCGCAAAGAGGGTCACGTCCTCCCCGTCTTAGTGAAGGGACATTTAACACTCCGGTCGTTGCTCAGGGACAGCCGGAGACAGGGAGATAGGGGGCGGCGCAGAGAGGGTCGCGAACTCCCCGACGTCATCGCGGGACATCCGGCACTCCGGTCACCACTACGAGACCTCCGGAGACAGGGGGGCACGCAGAGGGGGTCGCAACCTCCCGGCCTTCGTCACGGGACGTCCAACACTCCGGTCAACACTCCAGGACAGCAAGTCATAGGGAGACAGGGAGACGGGACAGGCGTTAGACAGCTCATGAGATTGTAGTGGGCGGACATAGCAATAGATACAAGTGGTAGGCATATATGTGAATGGAGTAGATATATGAAGTAGGCGTATTATGTGAATAGAATAGAAGTACTTAACCCAGCAATGAAACCGCGTTGACTGTTAATCTGTTAACAGTCTGTTGATACTGTTAATCAGTTGACAGGACCACGGACAGACGGCGGTGAATAACTGATCCAAGGCCTCGGAGGTGCATGTAGAGCAGTCACTACAATCTTGGCCAAGAAGGGGGGGGGGGGGGGGGGGAAGAGTTAGAGAGTTCCCTATAGTGTGTTTGTGGTGCTGCAAAGGAGCAGACATGTAGTACCCTGTAGTGCCATGTAGTACCCCGTAGTGCCATGTGTGCTATTAACACTTTCAGCGCGAGATGGCGCTGTTTACTGTTACTGTTGAAAGGCCAGCGCATATTAACATGGGGATACGTGGCTGTATTTGCAGGCCTAAAGCTATATTATATATTATAGCTATGGATCTAATAATAGAGTCGATTGTCATTGAGTTTCTTCCAGTCAAGATGCAAAAAACAGATCATTTTCCCATCCATATATTTCCGTTTTATACCGTCGTGAATATGAGTGTAGTTTCAGGGTGGTCTGGTAAACAACGATGAAAACCCGACTATACTCTGGTTTTCGGGGGTCCTGGCGCTCAACGTTCGGCGAGTTAACCCTAGATCTTAGATCCTAATATGAAAAACGATGTGATTTAATGTTCTATGTCTTACCTTGACTTTTTCTATTTAGCTTCTATCTATTTTATGCTTTATGTCTGCACTTTATGCATTGCTCTTGATCTGCCAATGTTGTGCTCATTTTATGCCTGTCTTTTTTTACTGCTGTGAAGCACTTTGAGCTGCAATTCTTGTATGAAAGGTGTTGAGCACCGGTCGTAAACCGAGGTCAGATTGATTATCCCATAACTCTTTAGTCCGAATCCCAGCTTCAAGCAGCGTCCCGCGAAGCGTGAGACCTCTAGGACTCAATTTGTCTATAACGTTCAGGGCTTAAACTCAGCAGACCTCGGCTCACACACAGGAACCCCCCGTCCCCTCCAGTAATACAGTTGATTAAATGGAGTTGCGGGGTATATTTTTATTCTATTTGCACTGGGAAGGACTCTCTTTACTTAGATGAGGTCCATTTTCCCTATCCTATGTACACGTATTATCACTATATGGCTTTACTTGATAATCCCATTATACAGAATGCACCTTTAGTCCTTAATGCATAATCATAAGTCTCCTTTTACTTTATTTGATAATGCCACACTTCTAAAGTTTTTATCATTAATAAAAAATTGCATGGGGTGAAGTTACAATGCAAAACACATTTCATGCTTACCCGGTCGTCTGGTCAGAAGAAAGGATACAAATCATATTTATAAAGAGGTAATTTTAATTAGAAAAAGCTAGTTACAAAAAGATACTGAAGTGGAAAGCACCCAATTCAGTTTAAAATATGCACAGAACAAAACATCTCATCTCTGCACGGCTTGTGCCCCGTGTCTGGCAGCATTCTTCTCATCTCTCAAAAAAGTCAGTAGGCACCATTCTTCTTCTCTCTCCAGCTCCGTGTAAAAACCTGCTGTGCTCTCGCCAGTTGGCCCTTTTTATAAGGTCCGTCACGTCACGCCATCATCAGTACATAGCTCCAATCACTGTACAGTACGTGTCATATCCCTCCTTCAGTTATTTGTTACTTTGCAGTTACATATCAAATCAAGTAATTCATAAGAATACAATGCCCCTCTGACTAGAGCTCCCTCTTCTTGGCCTTGCATTCCAGCCGGTCACTTCCCTACTGCATGGGGCCTCTTTCGCTCTGAGACGAGGACGAGGCATACTGCCGTAATATATCTTACATAGCCCAACACATACATATACAGATATATACAGGTACAATAGGTTACAGGTACAATACAGTACTCGGTGTACTATATTACATTAGTTTACATTACATTATAGTCATTATAGTCTGCTCTCCTCTCCTTCCTCTTCTGATTCAAGACTTCAACCAGCAACCCTTCCCGTCTGAAAGGGTTAACATCTTACAGCTCTCTATCTCCTTCGCTGGGGCCCACATTCCGCAGGTTTCCTCCCTTTTGCCTGTGAAGAACTGTGGAGAACAGACCTCTCTTTATGGAGATATTAAAGGTTCAGTTCCATTTTTTTATAAGTAGAGCCATCATAGAGCTATTTTTCCAGAGTTCAGTTTAAAGATTTATACTGGTCACACAGGAACGACTCAGGATGTCATTGTCCAAAAGTGTCGCTTGTTTTGTGACACTTCACAATAACACTACAGAGTGTGTACTGTATATAACACTACATAGTGTGTACTGTATATAACACTACAGAGTGTGTACTGTATATAACACTACAGAGTGTGTACTGTATATAACACTACAGAGTGTGTACTGTATATAACACTACAGAGTGTATACTGTATACTGTATATAACACTACAGAGTGTGTACTGTATATAACACTACAGAGTGTATACTGTATATAACACTACAGAGTGTGTACTGTATAACTACAGAGTGTATACTGTATATAACACTACAGAGTGTATACTGTATATAACACTACAGAGTGTGTACTGTATATAACACTACACTCTGTTCTATGGAGACATTTAAAGGCTCAGTTCCATTTTTTATAAGTAGAGCCATCATAGTCTTTCCAGAGTTTAGTTTAAAGATTTATACTGGTCATATAGGAACGACCCAGGATGTCATTGTCCAAAAGTGTCACTCGTTCTGTGGCATTTCACACCCACTCTGTCATTCTGGGAGATCATTGTCCATCATCAATTGAATAATGAAGCATATAATTACATGTGAAAAATAGGTATATACGGCTATATTGGAACGACTCAGGATGTCATTGTCAAAAAGTGTCACTTGTTCTGTGGCACTTCACACCCACTCTGTCATTCTGGGCGGTCATTTTCCATTGTCTTAATAGCGTCTGTACTGGGGGACGAGATGGCGATTGTGGGGTCACGTGGCTGTGACTCTCCACACCCCGTCTGCCATCTCGGTACCTTGTTACCCTGGTAGCCGGCGGGAAGACTTGCATCTGTTGTTCCCTGGCTGGACGGCTCGACAGGATAGGGGTCACGTTGTTGCTTGGTATCCGGCGGGAAGACTTGCATCTGTTGTTCCCGGCCGATGCACCCAGGCTGTTGTCGTCTTGGTCATCTTGGTCACCTTGGTCATCTTGGTCACCTTGGTGTCGCCCCCTCTGACCTCTTGGATCTCTCCCATAGTTTGAGGTAGGTTGATTTGTCACTTCTCGGGCGACCCCCACGGATCCCCGAGAATTGTAGCAGCAGTCCTCTATTGAAGTGTGGTTGGCCTGGTCTTGTGACCCTGTCCGTAGGCCTCGCAGGACATCACAGATACAGTCCACAGAGGACTCATTCCTTTTCTCTCTTTCAGGTCCATTCGGGGCTCTCGTCGCCCTGTAACCTGGGTCCAGGCCGATGTCTCTCTGTCCGGTCTGGGAGGTCTAGGAGGTCTGGGAGGTCTGGGAGGTCTGGGAGGTCTAGATGAGGACCTTGAGGATGCTCTGGAGCTTGACCTATCGTGTGACCCTGTCCGTAGGCCTCGCAGGACATCACAGATACAGTCCACAGAGGACTCATTTCTTTTCTCTCTTTCAGGTCCTTTCAGGGCTCTCGTCGCCCTGTAACCTGGGTCCAGGCCGATGTCTCTCTGTCCGGTCTGGGAGGTCTAGGAGGTCTGGGAGGTCTGGGAGGTCTAGGAGGTCTGGGAGGTCTGGGAGGTCTAGATGAGGACCCTGAGGATGCTCTGTAGCTTGACCTATCCCGGTCTTCCTCCATTTCCGATTTCTGACCTGAGTCAGTATATTCCTTCTTGCCATTCGCTGCGTCGTCCACTGACTCCGGGGGACAGCCCCCCCCCCCCCGTCTAAGAGTGTGGCACTGGTTCAGGTTTTGTCCCTTTACCAGCGCACCTTTACCAGCGCACATTGTTCACAGGCCTTTCGGACTGTTATCGCTCTTTGTTTGGCTTTAGGTATGAGAATGTTGTTAGTTCTCAGGTATACCAACATCCTCTTACTTCCGGCATGTCCAAGGTTATCATATACCTGTCTGATCATGTGAGTAGCCTCGTCCTGTTAGCAATGGCTAGTTAGCCTGCTATTCGCTCCTGCTCGCAATGGCTATTTCAGCCTGCTATTCGCTCCTATTCGCAATGGCTATTTCAGCCTGCTCGCAATGGCTATTTCAGCCTGCTATTCGCAATGGCTATTTCAGCCTGCTATTCGCAATGGCTATTTCAGCCTGCCATTCACAAAGTAGAGTTTTTTCTACTTAAGTTCTGACTTTAAGTAAGCATTCAGTTACTTCAAGTCATGAGTAAACCTTTTTACCGTAATCACAAAAATATACTTTAAGCGTGATTCTTTCTTTAAGTAGAACCTTCTACGTTTTTGACTGTAAGAAAACATTACGTAACTTTTTAGTCATGAGTAAACCTTTTTACCGTAATCACAAAAATATACTTTAAGCGTGATTCTTTCTTTAAGTAGAACCTTCTACGTTTTTGACTGTAAGAAAACATTACGTAACTTTTTAGTCATGAGTAAACCTTTTTACCGTAATCACAAAAATATACTTTAAGCGTGATTCTTTCTTTAAGTAGAACCTTCTACGTTTTTGACTGTAAGAAAACATTACGTAACTTTTTAGTCATGAGTAAAACTTTTTACCGTAATCACAAAAATATACTTTAAGCGTGATTCTTTCTTTAAGTAGAACCTTCTACGTTTTTGACTGTAAGAAAACATTACGTAACTTTTTAGTCATGAGTAAACCTTTTTACCGTAATCACAAAAATATACTTTAAGCGTGATTCTTTCTTTAAGTAGAACCTTCTACGTTTTTGACTGTAAGAAAACATTACGTAACTTTTTAGTCATGAGTAAACCTTTTTACCGTAATCACAAAAATATACTTTAAGCGTGATTCTTTCTTTAAGTAGAACCTTCTACGTTTTTGACTGTAAGAAAACATTACGTAACTTTTTAGTCATGAGTAAAACTTTTTACCGTAATCACAAAAATATACTTTAAGCGTGATTCTTTCTTTAAGTAGAACCTTCTACGTTTTTGACTGTAAGAAAACATTACGTAACTTTTTAGTCATGAGTAAAACTTTTTACCGTAATCACAAAAATATACTTTAAGCGTGATTCTTTCTTTAAGTAGAACCTTCTACGTTTTTGACTGTAAGAAAACATTACGTAACTTTTTAGTCATGAGTAAACCTTTTTACCGTAATCACAAAAATATACTTTAAGCGTGATTCTTTCTTTAAGTAGAACCTTCTACGTTTTGTTTTTTCAAATTTGTAATTAATTCCACCCCAGAGGCACCTGACAGCAGTCATTTCGGTTCATATTCTTTCGGCTTTTGATACCTATTTAAATAGTATAAAGCCCAACTCACTTGAACTTATGTTCTTAGCCCCGGAACCTCCAATCCGTTTTGACAGACCTATAAACCAGTGACCTGGCCGCCCAAGCACCACAGCGTCCTGTATGCTGAGGCTTCCAAGTCCCCACAAATCTGATAGGCCCGTCGGATACAGAGACCCTGATGCTCGCTCTGTCCCCCCGCGTCAAGGTGCTAAGCTTGATGAGAGTTTGCAGAGTCTCAATTTTTTACCCATAGGCGCCGGTGAGTGTACATCTCATGCAGCTGATATGGCTGGTAGGGTGCTAACCCACCAAATGGTTGCTGTCAGGAAATCCCTTCCGACTGAAACAGATTACAAATTCACTTTACTTTACTCTGGGTGTAGAGCAAAGACGGACATCTTTACATATTATACTTAAAATATATACAAAATGCATGTAGTATTCTATGTCATGTTCCTTCCTAAATGACAATAACACTACATATTCTTCCTCTTGACAGATGAGCGGTATGTCAAGTGCAGTTTGCACTTGCTTGAGTCACTTGTGTCAGGGCCCCAGAGGGTAAGGATACTATTGATTCTCCTTCCGGGCTTTGAATTCCTCCCTTGTTGTCCTCACCTCTGCTTGCTGTTCTGGGGTTAGTGCGGCCCACTCGTCTGGAGGTAGGTATATGTAATTCTTCTTCCGGGATCTAAATTCCTCCCTTGTTGTCCTCACCTCTGCTTGCTGTTCTGGGGTTAGTGCGGCCCACTCGTCTGCAGGTAGGTATTGGTACTTCCTTTTCCCTGTTCTGTCCTTGGTTGTTTTCGGGGGGAACTCCTGGGAGGCCCCCCTTTTGTCAGATAGCATTTTGGCTTGGTCATACAGCATACATTCGATACGTAACTGGTCTTGTGACCATGCTGCGCATCGGGCTGCCAGTGGGTTACCCCCTGGGACTCCTCTGAATAGCTTTTCAAGCAGTAAGCATGATCCTTGCATAGGTGTTCCATTCATGACTGATCCTGCTGCATCATTTAGAGACATGCTCCCGCCTCGCACCTGTGGGATTAGTTTCTCCACCATCTTATACCCTGGATCTTGACCGGGGGTCCTTACTTCTCTTTCCATCAGTTGGTCCATTGAGGCCCTTTCGGGGATCTCTAGTCCTTTGAGATGTCTCAACATGCGAGCTAGCGTCTTGTGTGCTTGTATCTCCTGAGCGTGCATCCGCTGCGCCAGCTTCTCATGAGCTAGCACCTGCTGCACCAGTTTCTTCTGAGCTACCCGTGCCAACTTCTCCTGAGCTAGCATCTGCCGCGCCAGCCTCTCCTGAGCTACCCGTGCCAGCTTCTCCTGGGCTAGCTTCTCTTGTGCTAGCTCCTCCTGAGCTAGCTTCTCTTGTGCTAGCTCCTCCTGAGCTAGCTTCTCTTGTGCTAGCTCCTCCTGAGCTAGCTTCTGGCGTGCCAGCTCCTCCCGAGCTAGCATCTCCTGGGCTAGCTCCTCCTGAGCTAGCGTTGGTCGTGCCAGCTCCTCCTGAGCTAGCTTCTCTCGTGCTAGCTCCTCCTGAGCTAGCTTCTCTTGTGCTAGCTCCTCCTGAGCTAGCTTTGGGCGTGCCAGCTCCTCCTGAGCTAGCTTCTCTCGTGCTAGCTCCTCCTGAGCTAGCTTCCCTTGTGCTAGCTCCTCCTGAGCTAGCTTCTGGCGTGCCAGCTCCTGGGCTAGCTCCTCCTGAGCTAGCGTTGGTCGTGCCAGCTCCTCCTGAGCTAGCTTCTCTCGTGCTAGCTCCTCCTGAGCTAGCTTCTCTTGTGCTAGCTCCTCCTGAGCTAGCGTTGGTCGTGCCAGCTCCTCCTGAGCTAGCTTCTCTCGTGCTAGCTCCTCCTGAGCTAGCTTCTCTTGTGCTAGCTCCTCCTGAGCTAGCGTTGGTCGTGCCAGCTCCTCCTGAGCTAGCTTCTCTCGTGCTAGCTCCTCCTGAGCTAGCTTCTCTTGTGCTAGCTCCTCCTGAGCTAGCTTTGGGCGTGCCAGCTCCTCCTGAGCTAGCTTCTCTCGTGCTAGCTCCTCCTGAGCTAGCTTCTCTTGTGCTAGCTCCTCCTGAGCTAGCTTTGGGCGTGCCAGCTCCTCCTGAGCTAGCATCTCCTGGGCTAGCTCCTCCTGAGCTAGCGTTGGCTTGTTAGCCGATGGTGAGCTAGTTAGCTTGCAGTCCTGTGAACGGTCTTTTTGACTGCGCTTCACATCCAGTCTCCCCACCTTACAAACAGTGTCTCTGGGCTAGGGAGCCCTCGCTTTTCTGTGAACGGTCGTTTTGACTTCGCTTCACATCCAGTCTCCCCACCTTACAAACAGTGTCTCTGGGCTAGGGAGCCCTCGCTTTTCTGTGAACGGTCGTTTTGACTTCGCTTCACATCCAGTCTCCCCACCTTACAAACAGTGTCCCTGGGCTAGGGAGCCCTCGCTTTTCTGTGAACGGTCGTTTTGACTTCGCTTCACATCCAGTCTCCCCACCTTACAAACAGTGTCTCTGGGCTAGGGAGCCCTCGCTTTTCTGTGAACGGTCGTTTTGACTTCGCTTCACATCCAGTCTCCCCACCTTACAAACAGTGTCTCTGGGCTAGGGAGCCCTCGCTTTTCTGTGAACGGTCGTTTTGACTTCGCTTCACATCCAGTCTCCCCACCTTACAAACAGTGTCTCTGGGCTAGGGAGCCCTCGCTTTTCTGTGAACGGTCGTTTTGACTTCGCTTCACATCCAGTCTCCCCACCTTACAAACAGTGTCTCTGGGCTAGGGAGCCCTCGCTTTTCTGTGAACGGTCGTTTTGACTTCGCTTCACATCCAGTCTCCCCACCTTACAAACAGTGTCTCTGGGCTAGGGAGCCCTCGCTTTTCTGTGAACGGTCGTTTTGACTTCGCTTCACATCCAGTCTCCCCACCTTACAAACAGTGTCTCTGGGCTAGGGAGCCCTCGCTTTTCTGTGAACGGTCGTTTTGACTTCGCTTCACATCCAGTCTCCCCACCTTACAAACAGTGTCTCTGGGCTAGGGAGCCCTCGCTTTTCTGTGAACGGTCGTTTTGACTTCGCTTCACATCCAGTCTCCCCACCTTACAAACAGTGTCTCTGGGCTAGGGAGCCCTCGCTTTTCTGTGAACGGTCGTTTTGACTTCGCTTCACATCCAGTCTCCCCACCTTACAAACAGTGTCTCTGGGCTAGGGAGCCCTCGCCTTGGGTAGGGCCAGTTCGCTTCCTGTGGGCAAAGCACGAAATTATGTTGCACTTGTAACTCCCCCCAGAGCTCTATAAACATTATGTTACCCTTTAGTTGTGAGTAAACGTTGCTTTAATCACCAAGATAGAGCTTTCTATTCATTTGTGATATCCCCGAGTAGAGCCTTCCACTCGAGTCGCCAGTAGAGCTTTCTACTTTAATTTTAGCCAAATCTGTGATTTAATTTTACTCCAGAGGCTTTTGACAGTAGTCCTGTCTTCTTCGGCCGTTTAGCACCTATTTTGGTTAGTATAAATGCACATCGCCAGGGACGCCATGTTGAGCACCGGTCGTAAACCGAGGTCAGATTGATTATCCCATAACTCTTTAGTCCGAATCCCAGCTTCAAGCAGCGTCCCGCGAAGCGTGAGACCTCTAGGACTCAATTTGTCTATAACGTTCAGGGCTTAAACTCAGCAGACCTCGGCTCACACACAGGAACCCCCCGTCCCCTCCAGTAATACAGTTGATTAAATGGAGTTGCGGGGTATATTTTTATTCTATTTGCACTGGGAAGGACTCTCTTTACTTAGATGAGGTCCATTTTCCCTATCCTATGTACACGTATTATCACTATATGGCTTTACTTGATAATCCCATTATACAGAATGCACCTTTAGTCCTTAATGCATAATCATAAGTCTCCTTTTACTTTATTTGATAATGCCACACTTCTAAAGTTTTTATCATTAATCAAAAATTGCATGGGGTGAAGTTACAATGCAAAACACATTTCATGCTTACCCGGTCGTCTGGTCAGAAGAAAGGATACAAATCATATTTATAAAGAGGTAATTTTAATTAGAAAAAGCTAGTTACAAAAAGATACTGAAGTGGAAAGCACCCAATTCAGTTTAAAATATGCACAGAACAAAACATCTCATCTCTGCACGGCTTGTGCCCCGTGTCTGGCAGCATTCTTCTCATCTCTCAAAAAAGTCAGTAGGCACCATTCTTCTTCTCTCTCCAGCTCCGTGTAAAAACCTGCTGTGCTCTCGCCAGTTGGCCCTTTTTATAAGGTCCGTCACGTCACGCCATCATCAGTACATAGCTCCAATCACTGTACAGTACGTGTCATATCCCTCCTTCAGTTATTTGTTACTTTGCAGTTACATATCAAATCAAGTAATTCATAAGAATACAATGCCCCTCTGACTAGAGCTCCCTCTTCTTGGCCTTGCATTCCAGCCGGTCACTTCCCTACTGCATGGGGCCTCTTTCGTTCTGAGACGAGGACGAGGCATACTGCCGTAATATATCTTACATAGCCCAACACATACATATACAGATATATACAGGTACAATAGGTTACAGGTACAATACAGTACTCGGTGTACTATATTACATTAGTTTACATTACATTATAGTCATTATAGTCTGCTCTCCTCTCCTTCCTCTTCTGATTCAAGACTTCAACCAGCAACCCTTCCCGTCTGAAAGGGTTAACATCTTACAGCTCTCTATCTCCTTCGCTGGGGCCCACATTCCGCAGGTTTCCTCCCTTTTGCCTGTGAAGAACTGTGGAGAACAGACCTCTCTTTATGGAGATATTAAAGGTTCAGTTCCATTTTTTTATAAGTAGAGCCATCATAGAGCTATTTTTCCAGAGTTCAGTTTAAAGATTTATACTGGTCACACAGGAACGACTCAGGATGTCATTGTCCAAAAGTGTCGCTTGTTTTGTGACACTTCACAATAACACTACAGAGTGTGTACTGTATATAACACTACATAGTGTGTACTGTATATAACACTACAGAGTGTGTACTGTATATAACACTACAGAGTGTGTACTGTATATAACACTACAGAGTGTGTACTGTATATAACACTACAGAGTGTATACTGTATACTGTATATAACACTACAGAGTGTGTACTGTATATAACACTACAGAGTGTATACTGTATATAACACTACAGAGTGTGTACTGTATAACTACAGAGTGTATACTGTATATAACACTACAGAGTGTATACTGTATATAACACTACAGAGTGTGTACTGTATATAACACTACACTCTGTTCTATGGAGACATTTAAAGGCTCAGTTCCATTTTTTATAAGTAGAGCCATCATAGTCTTTCCAGAGTTTAGTTTAAAGATTTATACTGGTCATATAGGAACGACCCAGGATGTCATTGTCCAAAAGTGTCACTCGTTCTGTGGCATTTCACACCCACTCTGTCATTCTGGGAGATCATTGTCCATCATCAATTGAATAATGAAGCATATAATTACATGTGAAAAATAGGTATATACGGCTATATTGGAACGACTCAGGATGTCATTGTCAAAAAGTGTCACTTGTTCTGTGGCACTTCACAAAAGGTTATTATTATTGTTTGCTTCATTAATTAAAGGGTGTGAATTTAAGTGTTCTCTAGTGCCTTTTGTCCGCTTTAAGGTGGTGGTATAAGTTAAAGGTTGTGGTGTCGAAGTAAAAAAATTCTGTTACCCCTTACGCAGGCACCTATCTGGGCTAAGCCCCGGATCTCCTACAATCCTAAATCCGCCCCTGGTCTCCGCCCTCCCAGACCGACGGTAGGGGGTAGAGTGCACAACGACCAGGAAGGGGATTGGGAATTGGCATAACGACTAACATTGGGATGGGAGAAAAACGGAAAAAGGAGGGGGGAAAAGATAATATATATATTTTTTAAATGTCACACTTTGTCAAATCATAACTCATAGCCTACAGATTCAGATTCCTCGTAATTCATAATCCACAGTCCACGCATAGACACTTCAATTTATGCTTGAATGAAACACAATCCGGGCGCTCCGTTAAGCAAATACATCCACAGCAGAGAATATGAAACTAATCAGAGCCAAACGCCCGATAGGTTTCATTCATTAAAAATATCCCAGCGGGATTCACATTTGCAATGCGCCGTTATTAAAATAACCACATGCAGTGTGTATCGCGACTCCGAGCGCCGTATCCGTATAAATATGACGTGCATTATTTAGGACAAAGTAAATCTATATGTAGAAGGGTGGATTATCCCTGCTTGTGGGAGTAGTAGTACACAGACACTGGGTAGTGGATACTATAGAATTGGACCTATATGTACCCCCGTCTTTGGCCCGGAACGTCGTTCTGGAGGGCTTGCAGCAGGAGTGGATGGGGCCCAGGATTTACTAACCTGGGGACTGGTACTCTGGTCTCCCTCGCCTTCCAAGGCGGTCAGCAGTAGCTCCCCACACACTCTCACTTCCCCCAGTACCTCCGACAGCCCCCCCACACCCAGTGACTGTCAGTTCAATAGTATTATTGGGCTTCCCTTTAAGCAGTACCCTTCCTTGACCACCTGTATAGACCCTTCAAATGCTATTCTGTGAATAGGGTGTAAGGGTTAAATAATTATGCAGTCACAATATTTACCCAGGGGTTAGATTAGCAAATGAAAGAAACAGACACACAGACAGTGCTCCCAATAAGGTCTACTTTATATAGAAGCCTGGGCAGGTTATCAGTTACAGATAATACTTCCAATTTATTCATACATGGCACCGGGTGCTCTCACTGATAATGTAGGGGAAACTATTCCCACCATAGGCACCGCATGCTCAATACATTAATAACACCCCGCTTGTACTAGGGGAGACCCAGACATAAAGTAGAGAAACATTGGGAATTCAAATAACAAGAATAACAAAATAAAACCAAGTAAATGTGGGCCCACGTTACCAAAATAAAACCTACACTAAAGCCGGCTTAAATTGTTTGGGGTACCCCTTAGACCACTGGTTGTTAGCGCTCACTTGAATGGACGTTGATGTTGATACACAAGGTACCGTTAGTACTTAGCCAAGATGGCGGACCCACTCTTATCACCCCTCGTCCAGGTGACAAGATGGCGTCGGCAATCCCGCGAGCACAGCCAGCGGGCTGGGCGAACAGCATGGGCAGTGGGTAGCTGGAGGAGCGTGCTGTGATGGCAACCTCTGCTGGTGGGAAGAGGCGTCCTCTGTAACGTCTGGGGGACGTCCACTGCTGGCTGTTGCTTGCTGCTGTCGCGCGAGCTAATACTGTTGCTACCCTAAACACAGCTAAGCTTCGGGTCTGGATGCAAGCTCCTGCTATATCGGTTGTACTACTAACGCAACGTGGCTGACTATACCACCGGTCTTCAGCGCCGCACGCTCGGTAGTCTACTGGAGTCAGACGGAGCCGTTAGCAGCATGCTAATACACCGCACACTTACTACTATAACCTGTTAACTATAGACGTTAGTCCCGTTAACTATGGACGTTAGTCCTTCGTTCTGTATCGCTTACTCACACACTATCGCTGGTACTTCTAGGATAACCCGTCAACTAGCAAGTACTTGTTGTCACCCGTTGCTCGTTCCAACGGGGCTTTTCAACATCACTTCTTCCACGGGGCTCATTTGAGCACCCGCCCGTACTTCTAGGATAACCCGTCAACTAGCAAGTACTTCTTATCACCCGTTGCTCGTTCCAACAGGGCTCTTCAACAGCTCTCCTTCAACGGGGCTCGTTTGAGCACACGCCCGCTGTGACTGCGACTGTTCACGGTTGAGGTCACTGCCTGGAGAGAGCGTCCTGGTCCTTTCGCCCCCAGGTAACTCCCTCTTCCTCGTTGCTTTCCTCTCTCTTCCGCTCCACCTGCCACCACTGCCACTCCGCCCCCTGGTGGTAACCTCCACTGATCCCACTCTAGGACCGCTCCAGAAAGGGAAAAGGTGCTTCAATGTTATTGTTAGTGATCCATACTGAAGCCGGAGAAGAGTAGCACCTCCCCTCGTTATTAGACTGGGCGAGCTATCCAAAGGAACACTGTTTATCACACGTTATACACACGGGAAAGTAACAGTTAGTTAGCACTTCTGAATACTTAGTAGAATATTCAGGCTGCTACATTTCCCCCCACTTTAAACTTGCCAAGTCCTCTGCAATTACTCAATGAAACCAGTTTAATGACATGAAAACAGTCCTTAGACCAACAGTTTCACACATTGTTTCATTAGTTTCACACACTGTTCAACAACCACACTCTTCAGCACGTAGTCCTGGCGATACCGAGCGGGTAGCCGACCTCTGGTGCTCCTCTGGAGCCGGGTTCGTTCAACCTCCCCTGCATCTGATTCTGTGTCAGATTCGTCTGTCTCTGTTGGTAGGCCCTCGGCCACGGCTTCGCCCTCCGAGGCCTCTGAGGGGCTGCCCGCAGGGCCCTCCTCGCCCCTGTCTCCGCCGTCTTCGCCGTCCTCGCCGTCCTCTCCTGAGGGGACCAACTCTACCTCTCCTCCTCTACCTCCGTCCGACCTGTTCTCCTTGTTCTCCTCTCGGTCTCGCACCAGTCTGGGACGGGGGAAACCCCTTGGTCGGAAGCCTCTGTAGTACTTCTGTCTCCTGGGTTTGTCTTTCCCGCGGTCTCGGTCCCCACTCCGGGACCTGTCGCGTCTCCTGTTGGGCTCTCTCTTCTCAGGCCCTCTCCTGTCAGGCCCCCTCCGTTCGGGCTTTCTCTGTTCAGGCCCCCTCCTGTCAGGCTCTCTCCTGTCGGGCTCTCTCCTGTTGGGCTCTCTCCCCTCCGGCCCGCTCCTTTCGGGCTCTCTCTGTTCAGGCCCCCTCTGGTCGGCCTTTCTCCGTTCGGACCCCCTCCTGTCCGTCTCTCTCTGGTCAGGCTCGCTCCTGTCGGGCTCTCTCTTCTCAGGCTCTCTCCTGTCCGGCCCTCTCCGTTCGGGCTTTCTCCTTTCAGGCCCCCTCCTGTCGGGCTCTCTCCTGCCGGGCTCTCTCCTGTTGGGCTCTCTCCCCTCTCTCTGTTCAGACCCCCTCTGGTCGGCCTTTCTCCTTTCGGACTCCCTCCTGTCCGTCTCTCTCTGGTCAGGCTCTCTCCTGTCGGGCTCTCTCCTGCTGGGCTCTCTCCTGTTGGGCTCTCTCCCCTCAGGCCCTCTCCTTTCGGGCTCTCTCCGTTCAGGCCCCCTCTGGTTGGCCCTTCTCTTTCCAGACCCCCTCCTGTCGGGCTCTCTCTCCGGCTCTCTCTGGTCAGGTTCTTTCTCCTCAGGCCCTCTCCTTTCGGGCTCTCTCTGTTCAGGCCCCCTCTGGTCGGCCCTTCTCTTTTCAGACCCCCTCCTGTCGGGCTCTCTCTCCGGCTCTCTCTGGTCAGGCTCTTTCTCCTCAGGCTCTCTCCTGTCAGGCCCTCTTCGTTCGGGCTCTCTCTGTTCGGGCCCCCTCTGGTCGGCCTTTCTCGTTTCAGACCCCCTGCTGTCGGGCTCCCTCTCCTGCTCTCTCTGGTCAGGCTCTCTCTGGTCAGGCTCTCTCCTGTCGGACCCTCTCCCCGCAGGCCCTCCCCTTTCGGGCTCTCTCGGTTCGGTCCGTCCCTCGGGGCCTAGCAGAGCCCGGACTTCGTTCACCCGGACCACCACGCAGCCGTTGTGCGCGACTGGGTCGACGGCTCCCGTTGCGACAGCGTCGATCGCCCTTCGCGGTCCAGGTCGGAATCCCGAAGGGCCCGGCGCTTCGGGAGCGGGGGAAGGGGCGGGACCCTTCGTGGGGGGCAGGACCATCTCCTCCTCTAACCCGTTTATCGCCGCCATCGTCGGGTCGAGAAACGTCCGTCCCCCGTCGAGGGCAGCTTGGGTCCTTCCCAGGGCCAGTATCTGTTGGTCCAGGAGGTCGGCTTGCCACTGGGCTTTGTCCGCCAGGGCCTTCACCTGGGCGGTCAGCTCCTCCATGGCCTCCGTGTCCTCCTTCCTCACTTCGGTGACGGCGTCTTGGCCGTCTCTTTGCTCCCCCAGAGCCGCCCGGGAGCGACGCCTCTCTTGGAGTGTCCGCTCCAACTCCTTCACTGTTTCGGCCCTCCGCTGCTCCCGGAGTGCCGCCTGAGTCCGGCACTTCTCCTGCCGCTCCTCTAGCTCCCTGGCTTGGGTCTGTTCCAGTTTCTTCACTGTTTCTTCCAGCTGGTCGCACCGCCCTTTCAGCTGGTCGCACAGCAGCTGCTCCTCCTCAAACTCCACCGGCTTCCCTTGGAGTGCCTGCTCGGTCAACTCCTTCACTGTGTTGGCCTGCTGCTTTAGGAGTGCCGCCTGCGTCCGATACTTCTCCTGCAGCTCCTCGAACTTCGCCGCCATCTCCTGCGCGGCGCGGGTCCCTTCTTCGGACGTCATGGTCTCTCTACTGGTCTGTGTCAAGGAAGTGGAGTAGGATGTTGATCCTGTTCGTGATGCCCAATGTAGAAGGGTGGATTATCCCTGCTTGTGGGAGTAGTAGTACACAGACACTGGGTAGTAGGATACTATAGAATTGGACCTATATGTACCCCCGTCTTTGGCCCGGAATGTCAATTCTGGAGGGCTTGCAGCAGGAGTGGATGGGGCCCAGGATTTACTAACCTGGGGACTGGTACTCTGTTCTCCCTCGCCTTCCAAGGCGGTCAGCAGTAGCTCCCCACACACTCTCACTTCCCCCAGTACCTCCGACAGCCCTCCCACACCCAGTGACTGTCAGTTCAATAGTATTATTGGGCTTCCCTTTAAGCAGTACCCTTCCTTGACCACCTGTATAGACCCTTCAAATGCTATTCTGTGAATGGGGTGTAAGGGTTAAATAATTATGCAGTCACAATATTTACCCAGGGGTTAGATTAGCAAATGGAAAAAACAGACACACAGACAGTGCTCCCAATAAGGTCTACTTTATATAGAAGCCTGGGCAGGTTATCAGTTACAGATAATACTTCCAATTTATTCATACATGGCACCGGGTGCTCTCACTGATAATGTAGGGGAAACTATTCCCACCATAGGCACCGCGTGCTCAATACATTAATAACACCCCGCTTGTACTAGGGGAGACCCAGGCATAAAGTAGAGAAACATTGGGAATTCAAATAACAAGTAAATAATAAAACCAAGTAAATGTGGGCCCACGTTACCAAAATAAAACCTACACTAAAGCCGGCTTAAATTGTTTGGGGTACCCCTTAGACACTGGTTGTTAGCGCTCACTTGAATGGACGTTGATGTTGATACACGAGGTACCGTTAGTACTTAGCCAAGATGGCGGACCCACTCTTATCACCCCTCGTCCAGGTGACAAGATGGCGTCGGCGATCCCGCAAGCACAGCCAGCGGGCTGGGCGAACAGCATGGGCAGTGGGTAGCTGGAGGAGCGTGCTGTGATGGCGACCTCTGCTGGTGGGAAGAGGCGTCCTCTGTAACGTCTGGGGGACGTCCACTGCTGGCTGTTGCTTGCTGCTGTCGCGCGAGCTAATACTGTTGCTACCCTAAACACAGCTAAGCTTCGGGTCTGGATGCACCCTCCTGATATATCGGTTGTACTACTAACGCACCGTGGCTGACTATACCACCGGTCTTCAGCGCCGCGCGCCCGGTAGTCTACTGGAGTCAGACGGAGCCGTTAGCAGCATGCTAATACACCGCACACTTACTACTATAACCCGTTAACTATAGACGTTAGTCCCATTAACTATGGACGTTAGTCCTTCGTTCTGTATCGCTTACTCACACACTATCGCTGGTATACTTCTAGGATAACCCGTCAACTAGCAAGTACTTGTTGTCACCCGTTGCTCGTTCCAACGGGGCTTTTCAACATCACTTCTTCCACAGGGCTCGTTTGAGCACCCGCCCGTACTTCTAGGATAACCCGTCAACTAGCAAGTACTTCTTATCACCCGTTGCTCGTTCCAACGGGGCTCTTCAACAGCTCTCCTTCAACGGGGCTCGTTTGAGCACACGCCCGCTGTGACTGCGACTGTTCACGGTCGAGGTCACTGCCGGAGAGAGCTTCCTGGTCCTTTCGCCCCCAGGTAACTCCCTCTTCCTCGTTGCTTTCCTCTCTCCTCCGCTCCACCTGCCACCACTGCCACTCTGCCCCCTGCTGGTAACCTCCACTGATCCCACTCTAGGACCGCTCCAGAAATGGAAAAGGTGCTTCAATGTTATTGTTAGTGATCCATACTGAAGCCGGAGAAGAGTAGCACCTCCCCTCGTTATTAGACTGGGCGAGCTATCCAAAGGAACACTGTTTATCACACGTTATACACACACAGGGAAAGTAACAGTTAGTTAGCACTTCTGAATACTTAGTAGAATATTCAGGCTGCTACATATAGGCTGAATATTATTTATTATCAGCATTTTAGGTATATTATTCTACATTTCAAAAGCCCCCTCTAGAAGAACGAAGCACAAAAACATTATTCAGAATGGTATAAATGGGATCTCTAGACTGTGAGAATTATTTCAGGAAGCGAGCTGGGATTTCTTTGCGAGGGTGTGGCCATGGTTTATCCAGCTAACTGAACTAAACCCTGCTCTGGAGCAGGTTCAAACTGTCTGATCTGTTACCATGGTGATTTAGACAATCCGACGTCGGGGAACGGAAAGTTCTGGCTTAAGTCAAGCTATGCTGAAAATTATACGGCTAACTCAGTTAGCCAGGGACGAGGAACAGGGATGATGTAAATTTACGTATGTATGAGTAAGTTAACTATACTTCATAAAAAAAAATATCTTTTCTTTTTTTGCTCACACAATATCTTAACAATATAAAACTCAAAAGTAGCCACTGCAGCCGTTATCACAAGCTTTGCTCTTCTGTGTTCACATAACTTTCCCAAAACTGACTTGTAATCTAAGTTGGCTAAACCAGTTTGTCAATTTTAAAAGCGGGTTTATTTGTTTATATTAGAGAAAAAAAAGAAAAAAAATTGACTTTGAAATGGGGGACCCTGATGTAAACAAGTCTTTCTCTGGTCTGCATCCCCTTAACAATTGTATGTATTGAGCTGTACTGTACCCATTCTGCAATCTGTTAATAAAGTTTTCAATCAATCAATCAATGGATGGAGGGTGGATGAGGGCCTTGGAGGAACAGCTGGGGGACGGGTATGCGGTGCTCAGGTACTCAGCTGGACTCCTTCCCCTGCAGGAGAGAGAGAGAGTTGACAAAGCACTCACTTTTCAGGTGAGTGAATGAATGAATGATGAATGAATGAAAACGTTATTTAACAGATTGCAGAATGGGTACAATACAGTACGGCTCAATACACACAATTGTTAAGGGGATGCAGACCAGAGAAAGACGTTTGTCTTGTTTACATCATTTTCAATTCATAGTGAGAAGTTGCTGTTATGTCCTGCTTCCGTGTGTGCTTCCTCTCTATGTGCCTTTTACGTTTCTTTGTGTTCATATGAAGATGGCAGATAGGACATTGTTGTTTTGTTTGCAGATGCGGTTTTTCTTGCAACATTCAAGGTGGTTGATAAAGTACGGCCGACGTAAAATAGTTGACTGGCAGTGGATGCAATGATAATGTAACTGTTGGTTGCAATGATAATGTAACTGTTGGATGCAATGATAATGTAACTGTTGGTTGCAATGATAATGTAACTGTTGGATGCAATGATAATGTAACTGTTGGTTAGATTGTAAGCCACATCTGTGAATGGTATACCCTATAACAGAAGTCAACAAAGTGGAAAAATGCTTAACACATTGATTGTAATAGCATTTGTTGCTTTCCTCTACTATTTTTGATACTCTATAACAGAGCATAGAATTGTCACTTTAAAAAATAAAAAAAAGAGAACGGGAGTGGTTCTTGTATAGTAAATGGATATAGCAAGTCAGCATAAGGACACATAGTATAACTGTAGATTGTATAGTATAGCATTGTATAGTAGTGTACATAAGACCCAGTGCCTCGTCTGTAGCTAACATTGTATTGCACTATCGCAGGACCTTAGCATGTCATACCATGCTTTTTGTAAACTTTATGTACATTATACCTGTTATGTCTTATTCTTATTACTTGTATTATTGCACGAATGTCTTATTCTCATTCCTATTCTTATTACTTCATGGGCTCATACAGTTATGTTTTTAAAGTTACCTTTTCTTTTTCCTAAAGTGACCTGTAGTGTTTTTGTGTGTGAGAGAGTGCAGGATGTGTGTGCGTGTGCGTGTGCGTGTGTGTGCGTGTGTGTGTGTGTGCTGCCTTCATATGAAACATGTGAGATGGTTGAAGTTGTGAGGACACTGTTGGAAGGCGTCTTGAAGCCACTGAAGCTAATGGTTTTCTACTTACAACATTGTAAATACCAGTTTACGAACACAGAAAACATATATCTTCATAAAGTACTGAGCGTATGACTGGATAAATGAGACTTGGATTATACTGCACAAGTTGTGAGAGAGTTTGGTTGATATAGTTTTGCTATAGCTTATAGTTATTCTAGCGTTTCTTTGGGAAATGGAAATGACATTTGAAATAATTTTTTTATTTGAGGGGTCTTCCCCTTTAACTATCAAACATAAAAGTTTGTATTTATAATATATTCTTGTATTTCAATGCTTTGGAACATTACATCATTGGGGGCATTTTCCTCTGAAGGTTATACAGTGGTTAGCCGTACAGTGGGGAATAAGATAACAGGCTTCACGTGGCCTTCCCTGTAAGTAGCAAGAGATGTGTACCAACTCGACCAACTTGTGAAACGAATGTCGCCAACTAAACATCAAGCAGGCAAGCCAAGGTACGGTGGAGCGTCCTACTCAGGACAGCGGGCATCCTGGCCGTCGAAAACCGTGGTCTGGACCCGAAGCCTGTTTTTGGGCTTCGAACATCGTCAGAGTTTTTCGAACGGACGTTCGAACCTTCATTTTTAATAATAATTAATTTTTTTTTTATTTTTTTTTAATATCCTCAAACTAAATCCTCAATTTGAATGAAGTCATTAATCTGATATATTTTTTTATTAAATCAACTTTCTTTAGTGAATATAACTCATCAGTTTTAATACTATAATATTAGTGTAGCCTAATCATTATCTGCAACTGTGAAGAAAAACCCCATTGGTTTAAACAGAATGAATTTTAAACTAATATAATATATATATATATATATATATATATATATATATATATATATATATATATATATATATATATATATATATATATATATATATATATAATATTAATTAATTAATTAATTAATTATATAAGACATATATATTAGGGCTGTCAGTTTATCGCGTTAATTAGATTAATTAATTACACAGCAAATTATCGCGTTATGAAAATTAACTCAAGGGCGGCTAGGTGGCAAGGCGCTCGCCACCAACGCAGGAGATGCTGGGTTCGAGCCCATCTCTCGCCATTGCTACCACCTTGGCTGGTCGTTCATACTAATACAATTGGCAGTATTAGGGGGTGGGAAGCTGGTGGGTGGGGATCGGACGTTGTGGACAGCGACTCCTACAGGTCGGTTGGTGCGCCTGCGCAGTAGAATCAGGAAGCAACGGGGGCGGCGTGTCCCTCCCACGCAGACCCTCGCCGCTGAGAGATCGCGCTGTGCAGGTGAAAAGATGCGACGGCTGCCTCCTCGAGTACCGGAGGGGACACGTGATGCAAGGCTTCGTCCACATTGCAGCCGGCCTGTGGGAGGCATGGCCTACCAACGTTCGAGACAGGGGAGGGTAGAATTGGACAATACGAAATTGGGGAACGGAGAAAAATTGAAAAATGGGGAGAAAAAATAAAATAAAAAAATAAAATTAACTCAAAATTAATTACAAAAAAATAAAATAATAATAATACTTTTTTTTTATCTTATTCATACCATAAGAACGTAGAATTCACATTTACAGACTTTTTTGAATATGGTCCATTTGCATGTTCTTGGTATCTGATAGGGACATCTATGGATCTCAGGGAATGTATTCTCAGTGTCAGAAATACGGTAGTGTGATAGTAAAGGGTTAACCTTCTGTCGTGTGGCAGTGAAAGGGTTAACCTGCTGTCATGCGGCAGTGAAAGGGTTAACCTTCTGTGTATTGTCGCGGTGAAAGGGTTAACCGTTTGGTAGTGCGGCAGTGAAAGGGTTCTATTTCATTATGGCTGCCGCTCAGCGTCATCTGCACGCACTTCACTTCGTGCACGAGCACTGAATAAAAAATTCCACAATGTACCTTTACATCCCAACATTCGTCTGGCCACACCCCTATCCGCTTACCTTCATAAGCAGGTGTGTGGTCACCTACTCGCCTCCTTCTTCACTTTCACCACAAGGAAGTGCCTTCGGTAGATCCCACACTTGACGAGGTTGTTAGCTGAAGAAAGTTGAGACGTGTTTAAATTTTTTCTTGCTTTTTTCTTCTCTCATATATTTCGAAAGAAAAAAGCTAAGTCATAATGTCTACTTCGGAGGGTCGCGCTCGCAACGCCACTCTTCACCAGCGGTTCTCCATCTCTGCCTCTGTCGTACGTCTTGGAGCGGGGTTGAGGCCTCTCTCGTGGTTGGCAGCCACGCCCGGTAGGCGTCCGATGGGTAGTTTGCCTCTCCAAGGAGCTGGTGAACCAGTGCCGTCTCCTGTGCGATGGCCTGGTTCCGGCTCTGGTTCCTCTGCTTCCGGGGAGTCGTCCACTGTTGGGCGGCCGGCTCCTTTGGTTGCAGGGGATTTGAGACGCAAACTTTTTGCGTCAGCTCGCTCCCGTCGCAAGATGGTGGCTTGCAGACGCGAACGGCCTGGTTTTGGTGAGTTGCTGGAGCCGGATGAGGATGCGTCGGTCTATACATGCCCGATGGAGACAGAGGACTACATGATAGAGGCGGACGGGTTCTTGTTCGAAGGCCCGGTGGAGACATGTCCCCTGCCTGTCCAGGTAACACTGGAGGGGGGTGAGATGTCTCCTTGGGGTTCCTCGTCCGCAGATGTTGGGTTAGAACCTCCGACTCGGCGGCGGGATGCCCTGCTATCAGCCACATCAGAATGTGGCTCCTTGACCAGTAGTCTGCTGTATGTGAGGGACGCGGGCTCGGAGGAGGAAAGTATGCAGGGGGAACTGCGTGCTTTGTTCCCCGAGCTCGGCGGCAGTCGCAAACGGCGTGCCGCTGCCGCAGCCACTGCCTGTTCCTGTCCCTGACGATTGCATAGGTCATCTATGGCAACGTCGCCCGGTGAGAGGGGTGGACGTTGTCTACCCATTTTTCCCCACAATGGCGGCCTACGTCCGTCAGGGCCAGGTGGTCTCCCACATCAAGAGCCTTACTCCCGCCTACGAGCAAGTCACACGGGTGGCGGGTTTGGTAGACGGCATGAGGGAGGGCGTGCCACGGCTTGATAGGCCGATGGCGGCGCTCCTTTGTCCTGAGGTGGTGTGGGAGCCGTTATGGAAGCTGGTTCCCCAAGGGAAATCGGCGAGGCGGTTGGCATTTTGGAGCGACCAGTTATTTATCACCGGAACACAATCTCTAGCTGCCACTTCTAACATCGCGCAGCTGGCGAGATTCATGTCCGGGATATTAACGGGCGGCACGGAGCTGACTGATTTACAGCATGATCAGCTCGCCCAGTCGGCATGAGCCATCCTGCATCTGATTCAGCCGCAGGCTATAGCCGCTGGGAAAGTGCGCACCCTGGCCACTCTGACCCAGCGCCACCTTTGGCTGGAGCAGGCGGGTGTGCCGGAGAAGAAGAGGACTCCCCTTCTGACGGCACTCCTCTCCGAAGCTGGATTATTCGGGTCGGCACTGCAGCTGATGACCTCAACCTGCAGGGAGATGCAGGAGGAGCGCTCCGTGCTCCAGCCTCATTTCCCCTCGCCCGATGTTGCCGGTGGAGTCAGACGGCCGCCGCGTCGTCGAGGTTCCTCCGCCGTGGCCGCCGCTGCTACCACCGCCACTGCTGGACCTTCAGCGAAGAAGGCCAGGAGGAGAGAGGGCGCCTCTGCCACTACAGCCGGCCCATCTACGCCCGGAGGTGACGGTAGGGATCGTCGAGACCAGCCGCCGATTGTTTAACGTCCTTCCGGGGCTCCACGGGGTGGGAAGCCCCGAGCGGCTCGTGGCAGGCGTCGCTAAGACTTCAGTGACTTTTTCCCTCTGTGGTCCCCCCCCTGTTCCCTTCCCGGCCCCTCTATGATTTTGTTCGAAAATAAAGAGTCCCCTCTAAAGGGAGACTGTATTTTTTGTTAACAAACTGTGTGTTTATTCACCAAACATATGATGGGGTTGCAACGTGTGAATCTTTCGCTAGTATGGGTTGATAGGAGGGCTAGATGTTACTTCATGTTAGAGCTTAAGCAAGGCCTGCAGCCTACACTCGGTTGAAAAAGGGTTTTTCTGCCTCAACCTGAATCTCCACATAAAGGTAGAGGTTAGTTGTGTGCTCTGTTGCTTAAACAGTGATATTGAGCTGCAACACTATTGTGTTGGTTTGCAGTAATGCTCGTATGAAAACGTACCGCGGCTCAGCCGCTCTCTCTCTCTATCAATTTTTTCTGTGTTACAACATGGATGCGTGTGTCGGATTCACACACACACACAACTTGGTCTTGCTATAAACCCTGTTCACAGATGTGTCTGTGGTTAGCGTGCATTGAATTCGCTTGCTCTATTCATTAGCATTGCTACTAAAGGTATCATATGGCTATTGTTGTTGTCGTATGCAAGGGTTGGGCTTGTGAGGGGGTGCCGGATAAACCCCTCCTTCCCTCTTCTGATTGGTCAGGGGGTTTATTGGACTCTCTTTTCGTTCAGTCAGGGCCAAGCTGTTAGGCGGCATGGCAAGGAGGGGGGGGGGGGGGTTTCCCAGACTCTGCACCCATCACAGGCGTTTGAGTCTTGGGTTTCCCCCGTCATAGCACACGTCACTAGGCACGTTGCTATTGTACGATGGCTTCCGTGAGTTTAGACCCGTATGTAGGGTCTGTTATTGTCAAGTTGTCGGGGCAGAGCATAAGAACTTACTGTTCTACTACGCTCGATATACGCGTAACTTGAGTCGGTTGGTCACATGACTCAATGTTACCGTGACTTTTCAATCTATGGCTCACGTGGGAAGTCTCTCTGAGGAGTTCCGTCTCT
Source organism: Notolepis coatsorum (assembly GCF_963971535.1). Taxonomy (NCBI): domain Eukaryota; kingdom Metazoa; phylum Chordata; class Actinopteri; order Aulopiformes; family Paralepididae; genus Notolepis; species Notolepis coatsorum. The sequence continues at coordinate 91,303,010 of NC_140179.1, read as the reverse complement.
CCTCTGTGGTGAGGATGACGGGATGGAAAAATGGAAAAAAAAAATTACCCTCGGCTGCGTCACGTGGGATTCATGTCAGTTGGTGTTTCTTTCTTTTTTAATAAAAAAGAGTGGAGAATATGAAGCACGACAACCTTCTTGTCGTTCTCCCAGGCGCCTTGAAGGATCAATGTGGGGTCTGGTTAGACTGTCCATTGATATGTTTTGGGTCCCGACGCATATATAGTGCTGGCTCGGGGTGTTTCTGTTAAGAATCATGCGGGTGGCTAGTACGCCTTGGTTGCTTGTTATTAAAACAGCGTTTTTATAAAGCAACTGGGATGGGGGATTTTTTCCTCTTCCGAGAGCCTGTTACTGGGTCTCGACGGATTCGCGTTCATATCTGGGGGATGTTAACGGAATAGATCAGAACATAGGTAGAGGGATCTCATGCCCTTGGGGTGGGCCACTGAGCGCGGTATAAACAGGACCGTCTGGGTGGTGCCCTCTTTTCATGTTTTAGATCAACACGCATATCTGCCCCCTCTCCTGGAGTAGGCATGTCGGCGTGGTTAGGGCACGGGACTGGTTCTGGTCACGCTGGTCCAGGTCAGTTAACCCGTTGTCCGCCGGGGATGCAGATCTGCTGTTCTGGTACCCTGAGGGACTTGGGCTTTTTTTCAGGGGGGAAAATGCCGGGTCGGCCCGGGTGTCACGGGGTTAGGCGTTATGGAGATCCTTTGTTGGGTACATGTTGTACCTGGCACTTTTATAAGGGGCTGGTTCTCCTTTCTTTTGCTCCTCTCTCACGCATGGCGAAGAGGGGGCTGTTGGGGTGGTTTTCTGGACCTTCTCTGGTAACCCTGTGTGCTTCCCGAGCCGCCGGGCCCGGTCCGAAGAAATGTTTTGTTGAAACCGTAGGCCTGGGATAACCCTTTTTTCTTGAGGGGTTATAGGAACAACCACCGTCTGTGTACCGAAAGGGTGGTTGATTCCCTGGTGTGTTGGAGCAGTGTCGACTCCCGGGTTACCCGGTTGAGTGTGCCCCTGCACGTTCATGACGTCTGCCAATTGTGTTAGCCTTCTCTGCCTCGACCCCTCTGAGTGGGTTTTTTGTCATTGTGCTCAACAACGCCAGCATACGCCCCTTCCGCCGGGGGGGGCTGTTTTCAGCTGACCCCTTTGGCGCCTGTCTCGTCCGCAGTGCTCCAGGCTCAGGTCTACTGATGGGGTGTTGATGCCTGGCGTCATTGACCTCTCCGGGCCCCCCTTTTTCCGGGGGCTCCAGTCCCTTCAGTGGGTCTGGGTCTTCCTTCGCGCTCCGCTGCTACGGCCTTGCCACGGGGTTGAGTTGCTCTTGACTCCGTGATTTTGGGGGCAGTAACGAGGTTTGTTCCTTCCGTTCGTTCTCTGGTGGCATGCGGGTTGTGCGTGTGTGTAGTCGTGGGGTCAAGCCACGATCTGCTCACCCTGTGCGTTGAGTTCCTCTTCGCACGGTCGGATCTGTCTCCCTCTCGTCCTCCAATAGGGAGGGTATCCTCCATTAGGGAGGGTCGGGGGGCTTGGTCCTCCCCGGTCTGATGGTTGTGGGGGGCCTCAGTGGGGTACATTTGTCGAGCTTCAGGCTCCCGCTCAGCTCCTGTAGTGCAGATGACGCTGAGCGGCAGCCATAATGAAATAGAACGTAAGGTTATGTATATAACCGAGTTCTATGAATTATGGTGACGCTCAGCGTCAGGACGCCACTGCGGCCCTTGATCTCACCTTGTAGTGAAAGTTTGGGAAGGAGGCGAGTAGGTGACCACACACCTGCTTATGAAGGTAAGCGGATAGGGGTGTGGCCAGACGAATGTTGGGATGTAAAGGTACATTGTGGAATTTTTTATTCAGTGCTCGTGCACGAAGTGAAGTGCGTGCAGATGACGCTGAGCGTCACCATAATTCATAGAACTCGGTTATATACATAACCTTACGTTAACAGGCGGTAGATTCCCAGTCTCCCTGCTGTCTGACGTGCGTGTGCCCACACACACACCCTTACTCACACACACCTACATGCACACATGTACGGTACATACACAATTACATACTGTACACATGCATATAGGTAAGAACTAATGTAAAAGCTATAGATGTGTTTCAATTTTGGGAGTTAAATTGTGGAATAGTAGTGACGGGTTGAAGTTGTGTACTTCTCAGGGGAGATTTAAAAAGGCCCTGAAGGAGTACAGTTTTGAGTAAAACATCAAACAAAAGAAAAAATAATTATATCTTGCAGCATATTTTAAAATGTCTTTCTTATATTAAAGTATATTTAGTTTTTAAGAATTGTAAAGGATAGGCAAAAATAAGCATGTGCTTCAGCCTATTCCTTTTTTCGGTCATTGAGTTTGGATTTTGTGTGTGAGCATACTTTGAATATGTACATTTGTGATTTTTTCTTTTTTTCTTTACCTTTTGAAAGTCCACACATGTGTGTTTTTGATTTATCTGTAAACAAAGACCGAAAATTAAACTATTCATTCATTCATTCATTCATTCATTCATTCATTCATTCATTCATTCATTCATTCATTCATATACTGTACATGCATACACACAATCTCACACACATAGACTTACACACACACACACACACAGACTGTGCCTGTCAGATTGGTGTCTGTCATCATAATGAAGTGTCAAGAGAGGCCATCACCTCCATCAGATGGACAGATGTGAGGGATGAGAGAGAGACATAAGGTTAGAATGACAGAGTGGTGGAGAGAGAGAGAGACATACAGGGTTAGAAATTATAAAGCGGTGGGTGGAGAGAGGGAGAGAGAGAGAGAGATATGCTGGGTTAGAATGACAGGATGAGAGAGAGACACAGGTTTAGAATGAGAGGGATGGAGGGAAAGAGAGACAATGGGTTAGAATGACAGACAGATGAGAGAGAGACAGGGTTAGAATGAGAGGGATGGAGGGAAAGCGAGAGAGATTGATTGATTGAACATTTTATGAACAGATTGCAGAATGGGTACAATACAGTACGGCTCAATACACACAATTGTTAAGGGGATGCAGACCAGAGAAAGACTTTTGTCTTGTTTACATCAGGGTCCCCCATTTTCAATTCATAATTACATTCATATATCATCATCATATCATATACAGTACTGTTGAACAGAGATCCTAAAAGAAAATATATACATTCAAGGGGGAAGAAACTGTACATAATAATAATAATAATGCAGGACCTGTCGCAGAGGTCTTTAATTGGCATGCAATTATCCTCAATGTTAGCGGTTAGCACATGTAGCGTGATGGATTCTGCGTTGTGTCTGGTGTGAGGTGGACGTCAACACGCAGACAATTGTACCCAGTTTGGTGATCTTTATTGCCTGTTAAACACAACAGCACAGCCCGTAAGACACGACGGCGTTATTGTCCATTTATCAGCGTGCACTCCACCTCTGCTCTCGTACTCTGCCATACTCAAAGAGAACGAGCACTTCCGTCAGCGTGTCGCTCGTCAACAACCCGGCGAAACCATTTTGCACATTAGTTGAACGTATTTACAATACAACAATTGTTCAATGGAAAGATATCTTATCTTCTCTAAACCCATTATAAAGGACCCAAACGGTATTTCGTTTGTGGAATTGGTAACTCAATGTGAGTGAATTAATATACAGTAGTAAACCAGACACCCCTCCAAAACCTAGAATGGACTCGGTGCAGGTTGGTCCACTTTTGTTCCTTCAAAATAAGAGTGTTTCTGTTTTGAACCACATATTTAAGATAAAAGATACCAGTTTCTGTCCATGATACTAGCATAACCACTTCACTCTGCTACATACTCCCCCACTGACTTATGCCAGATCATGGACAGTGTTCCCTTCAATCAGCTCAACAGCGTAAGTATAAACCAAAGAAACAGAAAATAAAATAAAAAATTACAACAAGTCAACGTGTCACCTGTAACTCAATGTATTCCCTTCATTCCAGACCTAGAAAATAGGTCGACCAGCTCAAAAGCTATCCGATAAAGGATCAGGAAAAATAAAGGGTAGCTAATCCCTTATCCAACCACAGGCAAAAAAACATGCCATGTACATATTTATACCACGGAATACACCAAAATTACCAAATCATGTCTAGTGCAATAGACAACCGCAACTACCAGTATGACTCAAAGAAAATCAAACAGCAAAATCAATGAAAGAAAATAAAAAAAAAAAAAAAAATTCCAGTAATAAAAATAATTACACAAAAGAAAACAACAAAAATTGTATCATCTTCTAGGATGACAGCAGAGCCCTGACTTGTACTGCCATCGTCTGAATGAGCCTGTTAACTGGCCTGATTAGTCTCCCCCGCCTAGTGTAAACCCCTTGAGGTGGCTCAACTACACTTGGTGTGACATCGACAATGGCCGATTCAGGTTCACTCACTGGTACCAATAAGGATGCATTACAAGGGGCCTCCTCCGAAGCAATCATGTCTCCAGTAAATGATTCCACAGTTGTCGTGTCTGACGACTGATCACTATCCTGATAAACAATTACAGAGTATGACTCCTCTGATTCAACATCTGCATCTGGTCCCTCCTCCCAAAAGTGGCGTGGTTTCTTCAGTTTACACTCCTGCTCCTCACCACTATGTGACTCAAGTGCAATATTATGATGTTGATCACTACTCATGCTCCCCACCTGCTCCTCTGCTGGCTCTGATACACCCATTGGTGTCGTGGTATCTACTACCCCCTCCACACTGGACTCAGGAAGATGAGCAACCCACCGGGCAGTTCTCAGCTCATCCTGATCAGAATCATCTGTCATTTCCTCACTCGGAGCAGTGCCAGGAATAGACACCTCAATCTCTGGCTCGTCCCATGACGGCAGAGGCAGGAAATTGACGGGCATAATCAAGTTCCTATGAACAGTCTTAATCCTCCCTGTGACAGGATGACGGATACTATATACATTCAGCCCACTGTTTTTACACACTACAGTATAGACTGCACTCTCCCAGCGGTCAGCTAGCTTTTTCTTGCCCCGCTCCCCCTTATTTGCCAGTAAGACCCGATCCCCCTTCTCTACTGCATGTCCCTTTAACTGTCTGTTATACCCCTCAGCTTGCCTGGTCTGTTGCTTCTCCGCATGCTTTTGAGCAAGTGCCATTGCTTCCCTTAGATCCTTTCCCAGTGACTGGACATACTTATCCACATCCACCGTATCTCCATCTAAAAGGACACTCTGAAACATGACATCGACAGGTAATCTTGGAGTGCGGCCAAACATCAAAAAGAAGGGTGGGACCCCCGTGGTCTCATGCACTGTGCAATTATAAGCAAACGTCAGAGTGTTCAACATCTGAGGCCATTTCACCTTGGAACGAGGTGGCAAAGCACGGATCATACTACCTAAAGTGCGGTTTAGACGTTCTACTTGTCCATTTCCCATAGGATGGTATGGCGTGGTATGGGATTTTTCAACCCCTGCCATCTGAAGCATTTCTGCTATGAGTGCACTCTCAAAATTAGCTCCTCTGTCGCTATGAATGCAGGCTGCAAAACCATAAACAGAAAAAAAGTTATTCCAGAGCACTCTGGCCACCGTCTTTGCAGTTTGATTGGGACACGGATAAGCACACGCTAGTTTGGTAAAATGGTCAGTTATAACAAGCACATCAATGGACTTATTATTGGCATCCTCAGCCGACCAAAAGTCAATACACACCAACTCCAATGGTGCAGTGGTGACTATAGATACCAGCGGAGCCTTAGCCTCCGGCTCAGGTGCTTTGCTCAGTACACACCTCTTACAATGACTCACATATTCTTTGACATCCTTTTCCATGGAGTCCCAATAGAAACGTTGTCTAGTGAGCCACAATGTGCGCTGCTGGCCCTGGTGCCCAGCCTCGTCATGTACCCCTTTTAGCACCTGTCCTCTCAGAGCGCTCGGTACAACATATTGAAAGACCTTCTTCCCACTCACAACGTGTTTTGAAACACGGTACAACACTCCCAATTTTGTTGTGAGTTTTCCCCACTGTCTCAATGTGCGGTTTGTTTCTTTCGACTCATGAACTCTCTCTCTTCGAGATGGGCGGCGGCCTCTATCTACAAAGAATTTGACTCTACCAGTAACAGGGTCCTGGCACTGTTTGTCGTACAATTCCTCGTGAGTGAGAACAGGCAATGGGCTCTGTCCCATGGACACCAACCTCTCTAACTGCTGCACGTGAGAGACTGCTCTCATAGCTGCGCCATCCTCCCAGCAGCGATGTGTGTGGAGTACAGCAGATACCTCTTCACGAGATATGCTCCCACTGTCACTACCCACCTCACCACTGGCCTTAAAAGAACTCTGAGTTGACAGTCCTAGCCCCTTCCTCCTCACCTCTGGTTCCTCACAGGTAAGACGGAACATGTTCTGTACGTCATCCACTTCTAAACCTCTAGCCTCCCTCAACAAGACATCATACGAGGTCCTTGTCAGCCTGTGCATCACTCTAGGTTTAGCAAACGGCTCCCTGCTCAGTGCATCAGCTACTGTATTCTTAGGCCCAGGGATGTACTGAATGTCAAAATCAAAAGGTGCCAGCTTAGCCACCCATCTCTGCTCGCATGCATCGAGTTTTGGCTTTGTGAGGATGTACTTAAGGGGATTATTGTCTGTCCACACTGTAAATCTATGTCCTCGCAGCCAATGGCTAAACTTGTCGTGTATAGCCCATTTCATGGCGAGAAACTCAAGCCTATGAGCGGGATATTTAGACTGAGCATGATTCAAAGATTTACTAGCAAAAGCTATGGGCCTGGCTGTGCTACACCCTTCCTGCACTTGTGAAAGCACAGCTCCCAGTCCACTAGTGGATGCATCTACAGACAATAAAAATGGCTGAGAAAAGTCAGGGTGAGCCAACAGAGTTTGGCCCACCAATGCGGTTTTTAACGCCTCAAAGGCCTCCCTACACTCCACAGTCCAGTCTGCTGCACTAAGCCTACGAAGGGGGGCAGCTCTCTTGCTTTTTACTTTGCCTCTCCGTGGCTTCTTCACACCCGTGGTCAACTGAAACAGTGGTCTTGCAACTACAGAGCAGTTCTCAATGTAATGCTGATAATACACCATCATTCCTAAAAATGACCGGATCTTATTGGCAGACGGGGTGACCCCATCCGACTCCATAATATCGCTCTCCGTCACACCCACTATCGCCTGCACCTTATCGGGGTCTGTGGCTATCCCCTCCCGAGAAACAATGTGTCTCAAAAACTTCAGTGACTTTCTCAGAAACTGACACTTAGATGGAGACAACTTCAGGTTGTGTTCTCGTAAACGCTGGAATACCATCTCCAGCCTCTGCAAGCTCTCTTCCTCCGACTTGCCAAAGACCAGAAGGTCATCTAAGTAACAAAGAAGACTCAGCGAGTTCTGATCACCAAAGATTGTGAGCATCATTCTCATGAACGTAGCTGGACTGTTACACAGCCCCTGGGGCATACGGTTATATTCATGTAAACCGAGAGGAGAGGAAAACGCAGTGTATTTCTTATCATCCTCATGCAGTGGGACATTGTAATACCCGGATGTCAAATCCATGGAACTGAAAAAGGCATTACCTCCCAGCGCTGCAAGTACATCTGCTTGATGGGGTAATGGATGTGCATCTTTCACAGTACGAGCGTTTAACCACCTGAAATCTGTGCACAGTCTCAATTCCCCATTCTTTTTCCAACAGAGAACAAGGGGAGATGCATACTCGCTACTCGACTTCCTAATTATCTCCCTGTCCTCCATCTCGTTCAGAGTCTCTCTCAACTTTTGGTAATGGGCGGGGGAGAGCCTCCGGTAGGGTAACCGAAAGGGCCGATCGTCTGTCAGTCGGATACGGTGACAGAAGCCACCAGCCTCCCCACAATCCAACCGGTGTCTAGAAAACACATCTTCATAGTTCTCAATCAGATCAGTCAGTCTATCTTTCCAGACTGGTGAAACCTGACAGTCATCAACTGACAGGTTCTGGAGCCCTAGACTAGCCAGTCTATCATTCCCCCTAGCTACATTGTTGCTATCACAACTCCTAGCTGTCAGACTGCCGAGAGAGCTGTCACTACTCACTCTACCGGCATTCTGGTGTACTGACGTGTCCGTATCATTGTCAAAATCTTCTAATGCAATGCATGGATATACGTCAGCCACTTTTGCATTTCTTCTCAAGGTGATAGCCTTGTTAGTCGGGTTTATAACCTTGACAGGAAGCCACCCATCCCCCCAGAGAGGTGTAACTACCCTGCCAACTAGTATGTTACGGTGTACACAACGAGCGGCGCTGGGCTCAACAATAACAGTACTTTCCATAGACAGTTTTGTCTTGGGTGGGAGACGACCCCACACTACATGCTCACTCATCGGCTCAAGAGTTACGGCCTGTTTCAACTTGACTGTTCCCACTTTGTCAGGAATTTCCTCCCCCCTCCATCTCTCAAGATTGGCCATGAACCTGATAAACTGACTGTTTTCGTCCGGACATGGTGACTCAGCTTTTCCCAATATGCGCCAGTAGGCTCCCGTGGATTTGAATTGTCTAATTAAGGGCTTCATTACATTGGTGCCTATAATGAGCTCATCTACCTGACCCTCCACTATCAATACTGGTACTATGTATTCAAACCCGTAAAGCTTAAGTTTCAGCTCACACGTTCCCACCGGGCTAGTTTGTTTCCCACCACACCCTACAAGAACAACATTGGTAGTCGAGATTAGATCACCCGTCACTACCCCTGCCTCCCTCAGCCGAGGAACCACATCAGCGCGCAGAGACGTAGCCATGGATCCACTATCTAACATCCCCTGTAACTCAACCTTGTCTCCCGTCAATACAGTGGTGAATGTTGGGATGTTCTGGTCACATTCTGCATAATTACGGTCTTGTCCTTGGGTGCTGCTTCACAAACAGACGTATATACAGACTGGATATCATCATTGCCATTGGAGGAAAAACCATAGAGGCCCACATTGTCCTCCTTTGAACGAGGGCCTGCTAGTTTTCCTGAGAAGGACCAGCCGGTCTCTGACCAGGGGGCTGTCTAGGAGTGGTCTGCCCACAGTAGATACCAATATGCCCTGGACTCAGACACTTGAAACACAGCCTGTCCGTCCTACAATGCGTCCTAGTATCGTGCTCCGAACTGCCACAAACCTGACATTGTTGAGAAGGTCTGGGGAACTGTCTCCGGGGGCCATTTTGTACATAAGGACCATTTTGTACCGACTGGGTGTTGTTGCCTAACGCCATTTCTAACACTCTCAGCACCCTCTCCATTGTGTTATTCTCAGCTACAGGCGTCAGCTGCTCTAGCTCTGGGCTACTGACAGCCGCTGGGGGCGCGCTTTGTTCGTGATTAACAACCACCCTCTCCTGTGATGACTCAATGGCGACCACTTGTTGTGTCAACCGACCTCGACTCGCTCTATGTTCTCTCAAGTATTCATCCAAATGTCCCTGCACCTCACCTGCTGTCCACTCACGAGATGGCTTACTTTTGAACACTAAGGACAGCTCCTTATCGGGGCAGTGACGGATAAACATGAGAACTAGATGCTTGCTCAGGCTAGTCTGGGATTCCCCCGTGCTAAGAAGACACTGCTCTGTGGCTTCTGCTGCTTTGTTAAGCCTAATCCAATAGTCAAGAGGATTCTCGCTTGCATATGGTTTGACTGCATAAAAGTCAGCTAATGGAAGTTCTGAATGAATAATATCACCAAAATGTTGTCTCAAAATGCTAAAGATAACACCCACTTCACTGTCAGTTGAGTTGCTACGCAGCCATACTTTGGTAACGTCCCGGGCCCTCCCCATTAGCTTGTTCATAACCTCTTCAACTTGTTCAGCTCCAGTACAGTTATTTTTCTTTCTGAGATACGTCCTCATGAGTTCCTCCCACTCAAAAACAGAGTACTTATCTGTGCTATCGCCTCTAAAATAGGGTGGGGCATTTGCATCTGAACGTAACACGAGATTCATCTTGGATGCATCAATCACAGTATTCCCACATTGGTCAGGTTGGAACGTCTGTCGGAGATTTTGAGAAGCTAAAACAGGTGAAATCCCCGTAATTGTGTTCTGCATTAACGTCACTCTAATAGCTTCCCCTATTTCGGACCCAATGGATCTTATCAAATTGGCCATTTGACTGGGGGATGTCTCAACACTAGTGTTGTTGATTTCACTAGTTGAGGGAACAACCGGCGTGAAAAGTAACTGTTGGGCAGTTCCCTCTACGTGACCCTCTTCCCTCCTCCTTTCAGGGCTAGAGGAGCCCGAACCATTTTGACTCCCCGGAGTAGACTGCATAACCGGTGTGTAGTCGAGAACCCCTCTCCCTCTCCCCACATTCAAGTCCCTTGTAGGAGTGTTTCCTTCCTTCAAAGTCATTTTCAATCTTCAAATGGTGCTTTCACCTTTTTTTCTCTTCAGTGTGTTCTGGGTAACACACTTGAAATAAATAAACTTGATTAGAGACTTTTTTTAAAGGATTCAGTGCTCTCCAGCCCCCTCAGGAACAGACCTCAAGACTCGGCGGCGAATGCAGCGTCCCCGTGGCTAGGTCGCGCCAGCAGCACCACGCGTCTAGGCCGCACCTGAAGCCTCCACGTCTCCCCAGCTACACCGGTGGTCGGCCTCTGCTGACCCGTTGATCCGGTTGTCTCGGCACCAGTTGTAGCGTGATGGATTCTGCGTTGTGTCTGGTGTGAGGTGGACGTCAACACGCAGACAATTGTACCCAGTTTGGTGATCTTTATTGCCTGTTAAACACAACAGCACAGCCCGTAAGACACGACGGCGTTATTGTCCATTTATCAGCGTGCACTCCACCTCTGCTCTCGTACTCTGCCATACTCAAAGAGAACGAGCACTTCCGTCAGCGTGTCGCTCGTCAACAACCCGGCGAAACCATTTTGCACATTAGTTGAACGTATTTACAATACAACAATTGTTCAATGGAAAGATATCTTATCTTCTCTAAACCCATTATAAAGGACCCAAACGGTATTTCGTTTGTGGAATTGGTAACTCAATGTGAGTGAATTAATATACAGTAGTAAACCAGACACCCCTCCAAAACCTAGAATGGACTCGGTGCAGGTTGGTCCACTTTTGTTCCTTCAAAATAAGAGTGTTTCTGTTTTGAACCACATATTTAAGATAAAAGATACCAGTTTCTGTCCATGATACTAGCATAACCACTTCACTCTGCTACACACACACACACCAGAACACACACGCATGCATTGTTTTTGTAGGCTCGCCGATGCGATACTCCTCTGCGCTTAACCCATCCCGTCGTCCTATCCCCCCCCCCCCCCCCCCCCAAGGGCAGCCGGCAGCAGACGAGGGCTGTGGCGTGAGCCACGCCCGGGGACCATCCAAGTGCTCCTGCCCGTCTTCGTCACGGACGCGACAGCGTTAGCGATCTGTTGTTTTTGCATGTTTTTCCATTGGGTTTCTCTTATCGGGGGGGAACCCTTGAGAGCACGGGGAGAACATGCAAACTCCATCAGGAGTGGGTTGGGTGGGTGGTTTCGGGGGGTTTGGACATTTACGGGGGCCAGTTTCAAATTGCAGCCTCCCGTAGGTGCTCTTTGAGGGCGGTTTTGAAGGTGGGTAGGGAATCACATTATTTTACGGCTAGAGAGACACTGGGTTAGAATGAGGGATGGAAAAAGATAAACATGGGGTTAGAATGAGAGAAGGATGGAGAGAGAGAGAAAGACAGGGTCAGAAGGAGAGAGGGGTGAGTAGACGTGGGGGGAGGGGTGTGTTCCAGCCGGCATCAGAACTGCATCATTATTACACCTGTATTCATGGTGGATTTTCACAGGATGTGGGAGGATAGTGAGGTGAACTTACACTCCTAAAAAATATGTGTTGAATTACGAGGGTAAGGTGAGATGAACTCATACAATAGATGTGTTGAATTACCACAGGATGTTCCTTAAGAAAGTGAATACCAGGAAAGCAGCAGGACCGGACAGCATCCCGGGACGCATCCTAAAACTCTGTGCCGACCAACTGGCGCCGGTATTCACTGACATATTCAACCTGTCCCTAGAACATCAGGCGGTCATCCCAGAAAATTAAAACATGTCCCCATTCTTATTTTTGACTGTTTTAGTGTCGGGGAAACACATTTTCTTTTAGGTTTTTTGATCACGGATTGGCCCTTTTGATGGAGCCTTGAGGGCCAGGGTGAGATAAGCGGCTATAGGAATCCAATCCTACAGCCCCTGCTGCGTGACAAAGGTATGGACTCAGAGGATTACGTAGTGGTGCGGCTACTAACCACTATGTTATACTATATACCATTCATAAATATATACATATAACTCTTTTCCCCTTCTTTTGTTAACTTTATTTAGCGTGCAGAAAACAAACTAAAGTCAATGTAAAACAACAGGTTAGGTGATGTCCCCAGAAAGACACAACAGTCATCAAATGGGGGCGACAGTGGCTCAGGAGGTAGAGCAGTCGTCTGGTAATCCGGAGGTTGATGGTTCGATTCCCGCTCCTCCCGCGCAGCGTGTCGAAGTGTCCTTGAGCAAGACACTTAACCCCTAATTGCTCCTGATGAGCAGGTTGGTACCTTGCATGGTTGCCTCCGCCGTTGGTGTGTGAATGTGTGAGTGAGTGGGTGGGTCATGGGGTCGTGGGTGGGTCCGTCTTCTGTCCGTGGTCTGTCAACATGGTTTGTGGTCTGTCAACGTGGTTTCATTGCTGGGTTAAGTACTTCTATTCTATTCACATAATATGCTTACTTCATATATCTATTCTATTCACATATATGCCACTTGTATCTATTGCTATGTCCGCCCACTACAATCACGCGAGCTGTCTAATGCCTGTCCCGTCTCCCTGTCTCCCTGTGAGTTGCTGTCCCGGAGTGTTGACCGGAGTGTCGGACGCCCCGTGATGAAGACCGGGAGGATGCGACCCTCTCTGCGTGCCCTCCTGTCTCCCTGTCTCCGGCTGTCTCGTAATGACCGGAGTGCTGGACGTCCCGCGATGATGTTGGGGAGGTTGCGACCCTCTCTGCGCCGCCCCCTATCTCCCTGTCTCCGGCTGTCTCGGAGCGATGACCGGAGTGTTGAACGTCCCATGATTAAGACGGGGAGGACGCAACCCTCTTTGCGCCACCCCTGTGCCTCAAATAGATCCGCTATCAGCTCTATCTTTAATCTTTCAAAATGTTCAGTTGCTATCGCTATCAGCTCTATCTTTAATTTTTCAAAATGTTCAGCTGCTATTGCATGCACTCATCTGTGTTTCACTATTACCAACTGTCAGTCTGCAACACTACTATCACCGACATCTAAGAAGGGAGATCCCTCCTTGAATGGCCCTTCTTTTTTTTTTTTTTAATTTTTTTTATTATTGCAAAACAAAACTTATTAAAAGTCAGTACTCAACACACAATGTATAATGAAACTTTCAGTAAAGGTGGTTAAAATATATGCAAGTACAGAAACAGGATAAAACAAAAATAGTCAATAATAACATTTTAACCGTATACCGTGTATATCCAGCGAAGTTACAATTATATAAATGTTAGTATATAATATACCCCGAATACCTATTTTCTAAAACCCTACACACATATGCTCCAGCTCAAATCCCCCCCTCCCGGACCCCCTCTTGGATAGTACCTCCATTATCCCTCACTCCTAACCAGACATCACCATTATAGGCTAGCTTTTATTCTCTCCACCACTTCTAACCACATTAACATTTTGGATTCATTGAGCCCTAGAATTCTTGCTGTTGATATTTCTTGATATATCACATCAAGATATGTAAGAAACCACACTTTCCGGCACATTTTTTCCGGTTGAAACCAACGTGATGCAATCAGTTTTTTAGCTACTGTGATACCCGATAAAACCAATCTTTTTAGTTGTGGGTTCACTGCAAACTCAAAAACATCATTCAATAGCAATACAGCGGGGTGTGCAGGTATATTCCAAAATACGAGTATTGATAATTGTTGGGACACATCTTCCCAGAATGTCTTAACTGGTGGGCAGTCCCAATACATGTGCATAAATGTTCCTTCGTCCCCATTTGTACATTGGGAGCATTTGGAGTTTTGTATAAGCCCCATTTTGCACAGCCTTATAGGAGTCAAGTATGTCCTGTGAATATAGTTCAGATTGATTTGTTGATGATCCGGGTTCCTTGATGTAAGTCGGACATTTGCCCAGGCTCCTTGCCAATCAAAGTCATTTTCCAGGTCTGGTATATCCCTCCTCCAGACATTGTCTAGTTGAAGGGTTTCGTACGAGGACGTTAGTAATTGTGAATAAAAACCTGATACAAAACCTCCCAATGTATTTCTGTCATAGAAAAATTTGTGGTATCTGTGGTGTTCAATTGGTATGTGTAATGGAACACCGTGGGATCTCATACAAAGTTTTAACTGTATGTAAAAAAGCCATGTGGACTCGGTGAGGTTAAACTTTATGCATATTTCGACATAACTACAGAGGCCCTTGTTATTAAAAATATCCCCTAATGAGTGTAATGGCCCTTCTAAGGTTTCTCTCCTCCACACTGCCTGTGGTGCATTTTTTCCTATTGTTAGGTTTTAGTGAGTTTTTCCTTACCTTCGCGTGGGGTATGTCTGGGAGTGTTTGCATTCATTCATTTATTTTGCATTAATTTTAAATTTGTTGGACCTTATGGTGTTCTTGTTTTGTCCTTGATTTATTGTTCTGTTTCTTCTTGACTTGTTTAAAGAAGACGTGTCCGGCCCATGGGGACATTAACGTGTGTTGTCGGGCCTTACAAATACATTTGATTTGATTTGATTTGATTTGGGTAAAATGTGAGGAACAAATTGTAAAGCGCGTTGGATAAAAGCGCTATATAAATGCAGCCATTTACCAAATATAAAACAAAAAAACACGAAGGTTAGAGAAAGAACACGTTTTACTTTAAATGTAAATGTCCCTCACATCATTACTTCCTCATTGTAAAGAGCATTAGCCTATACTATCTCTGACCGACTCACCTTCATTGTTGTAATTCAGTAGACTGATCTTTGTTGTAATTCAGTAGACTGATCTTTGTTGTAATTCAGCAGAATGATCTTTGTTGTAATTCAGCAGAATGATCTTTGTTGTAATTCAGTAGACTGATCTTTGTTGTAATTCAGTAGACTGATCTTTGTTGTAATTCAGTAGACTGATCTTTGTTGTAATTCAGCAGACTGATCTTTGTTGTAATACAGCAGACTGATCTTTGTTGTAATTCAGTAGACTGATCTTTGTTGTAATTCAGTAGTAGACTGATCTTTGTTGTAATTCAGCAGACTGATCTTTGTTGTAATTTAGCATTTAGCAAAAGCAAAGGGCCTCTCCTCTGTCCTGATTCTTCTGGACCTGTCGGCAGCCTTCAACAGTCAACCATCAGATCCTCCTTGCATCCCTCGCAGGAATGGGAGTGACTGGCTCTGCGCTGGCATAGCCAACATCCTACCTCGCTAATATGTCTATGCACTCAACACTGCAGCACTCAAGTTTCAGCACTGTTTGATGAACATTGTTAAGTCGCTTTGGATCTTCCCGAACCAGAAACCGTGGGTTGACAGTACTATCCGAGTGGCTCTGGACGCTTGCACCACTTCTTATAACCTGGGCAGAGCGTGAGGAAACATGGAGGAGTATTATAAGGCTACAGTCTATATACTGTCTATATACTCTCAGTGACGGAACACAGTGTGAGAAGAGCATTTATGCAGGTGAACACCAGAAAAGCAGCTGGCCCAGATGGGATAACAGGACGTATACTTAAGTCCTGTGCTAACCAGCTAGCCCCAGTGTTCACCACCATATTTAATCTATCCCTGGCTGAGTCCGTGGTCCCTGCCTGCTTCAAGGTGTCCACTATAATACCGGTACCAAAGAAATCCTCCCCAACAGGTCTTAATGACTACAGACCGGTGGCACTCACCTCTGTGGTCATGAAATGTTTTGAGAGGCTGGTTAGGATTACATTTGTGCCTCCCTACCCAGTGATATGGTTCTTTGCAATTTGCATACAGGCCAAACAGGTCCACTGACGATGCGGCCTCTCAAGTACTACACAGTACCCTCTCTCACCTAGACTGGCAGAAGGGGGGCTATGTGAGACTGTTGTTCATTGACTACAGCTCAGCATTCAACACCATAGTCCCCACCAGACTTTTTTTTGAATTTGTTTTATCATTACGCATATAGACTGCCCTTCCAACTGAAAAATGTCAGGATAGAATCAAAATATTAGGTAAAGAGAGAGAGATGCCCCATATTCCATTGCAGTTTGCATGGCCTCCTCAGCGTGCCTCTCCGCGGACCTATATATTTTATGTATAGCGTGGGTGGTGGTGATGATGATGATGATAGAAACCGCTGTGGCGCATATAGTTGAATGCTGGTATTACACTCATTGAGGGACACGAAGAAGTCAAGTCCGATGGTATTTGGGAATCTCAAATATAAATCTGGATTGGAATAAAAAATGCATTTTAAACAATACAGAATATACAGCACTTCTTGGGGTCTGTAGGGTAAGCACTTATTCCCTCCCCCCTGAACATTTATGGAGATGTATGGGCCTTTTAAGTCAGTGACTGGAAACATCACTGCCTGGTATGGAAACAGCAAGGCACAGGACAAGAAGGCCCTACAGAGAGTGGTGCGCTCAGCTGAGCGTACTACGGGTATTGCACTACCACCCCTGCAGGTCTTACAAGAGGTGCAAATCCAGAGCCTGCAGAATAATGAAAGACCCTCACCACCCCAACAACAGCCTGTTCAAGCTGCTGCAGTCAGGCAAATGCCTGCGAACACCAGCAACTAGGACAGAGAGACTTCGGCTCAGCTTCTTCCGCCAGGCCATCAGAGCCTTGAACACTGAACTCTACACACACAAGCACACATGAGCACACACATAACACACACACTGTATACGCTCACACACTAACAGTCACTTTAGCATGAACACACACACACACATGCTGCACACGCTCACACTCAACGGTCACTTTACACAATGAAAAGGTCACTTTAATTTTTTTTTTTAAAGAACAGGAGTGGTTCTTGTATAGTAAATAGATGGATATAGCAAGTTAGCATGAGGACACATAGTATAATTGTAGATTGTATAGTATAGCATTCTATAGTGTACATAAGACCCAGTGCCTCATCCGTAGCTAACATTGTATTGCAGGACCTTAGCATGTCTTACCATGCTTTTTGTAAACTTTATGTACATTATACCTGTTATGTCTTATTCTTATTACTTGTATTATTGCACAAATGTCTTATTCTCATTCCTATTCGTATTACTTGTATTATCGCACAATCGCTGTGGGCATGACCCCCCGCATTTCACTGTATGCTTGTATGCCGTGACAAATAAAACTCTTGACTTGACTTGGATAAAAGAGTCAGCTAAATGACTAAATGTAAAAAGTAGAGCTCAAGACTTCCTCTTTTTTTTTTTGGCGGATAAAACAAGCTGAACTGCGGGGGATTAGGAGTAGGGAATGCATAATAGGGGGTTGGAACGACCTGAAAAGGCAGTTCAGACACATCAAAACAATAAATAAAAAATGTAAAGGAAGTCCCTTACACATTTTTGCTCTTTGTTAATCTTTTTAAAACATTTTAGTTTTCAGGAGAACACCCCTAAGCCGTTGAAATTAAAGACTTTTAGTTTATTATTAGAAATCTGAAATGTTATTTAGGTACTGGGGATACATAATAATAACAACTTGCGTTTTATATAGCGCCTTTCATAAAACCATGCAAGGTCGCTTTCCATAGGGGAAAAAAAACTAAAATAACAAACATGGTGGACAGACACAACATTAAAAGTGGGAAATTAGGGGTTAAAGTCAAGTTGAAGAGGTGGGTTTTGAGGAGTTGTTTAAAGGAGTCCAGAGTTGTGGAGTTCTGCGGGGAGGGAGTTCCAGAGGGTGGGAGCTGCCACACAGAGAGCTCTGTCCCCAAAGGTCTGCAGTCTGGTTCGGGGAATGGAGAGCTGACCAGTGTCTGAGGATCACAGGGACCGTGACCGAGTGAGGTGGTCTTCGTCATTTGACCAGTGTTTGAAGTCTTCAAATGAACACGCCTAAACAAGCTGTTCAGAATCAATGCCCTTAGTGATGTCAAGTAATCAATTAAATTTGAGTAATTCATAAATTAGCTGTGCTTTTTGGAGCCAGGAACCCTGTACTACCCAGTTTGTAGAATTATTTTACTCTTGCGTGTATAGTAGCCACTAGCCAGGCAGGGTCCGCACAAAATGTTCAATAATTAATCATTCAAATTGGATTTTGACTAGTCTTAAAACAAGATTCTAATAGGAAATATTAATAAACTTCTGATAATTGTTTATATATATATATATAAATATAACATTATGGATTGAAACCGTTAAATTCAACGTTGTCTCTAATTATGAAGGTAAAAACACCAGGACACAACAAATGTAGTTCCCTACAGTTTTTATTGGAAGTAACTTATTTGACAACTTTTGTCTGTAGAAAGAAACATTGCGGAAAGGTTTTATGTACAATGATTTTAAACTACTCTTAAACAAGTATAGAAATGAATAATAATGATAGAAAATATCTATGACTGTTCTAATAATACAAGACCAATAAAATATCAGTCACATCCTCAGCTTCACAATAAACGCTAAAAGGAAGTACATTTTTATTTTTGTCCTTTTTATTACATCATTTTTTCCCCCCATTTTTTTGAAACATAAGACTTCTCAAACACGTATATCTACCCAGGAGGACGGACATATTTACAGGAAGCAGTTGAGGGTCTGAAATGTACAGAACACTTTGCAGTGAAACCAGGGTGGGGGAAATTAAAAGAACCTTATGGAAATAAAATTAAAAAAAACTCTCATCTGGAATCTGAACCAAGAACAATCATTTACCCTCTCCCCAGGTGTGACAGAATAATAGCTATAGAATAATGAACGTGATTCTATTTCTATGGACAGAACAGTATAGCTGGCACTGTAATGAACAGATTGAACCAATATGGGGAGTGCCGAATATATGACAACATAAGGGAAGAGGAGGGTCGGGGACACAACACCAAAGGCTGTGATATTAAGTCGGTATCCTGGTAGTATTTGTTCACGGTGTCACGTGGATACAGTAAGATGCGAACGCAAGGGTGACTTGCTCAAACGTCTACTCAGATGTGGTTTTCTGGTAGCAGGCCCAAGGTACTTTAACTCTTTCAGTGCCACTCACAAGATTTCTCGTGTTTTTTTATAGGTGGTTGCTAGCCACTCACGAGATTTCTCGGATATAATTTTTTTTTTGCGATCTGAAAAAATATTGCATCACCCGAGCCTACCCGAGTATAGCCGAGGGGCGCCGACGATCACTGTGGAAAAAAGCGCCCCCTGTCGTCTCCCAGATGACATAAGTGATTTTGGAATGGACTCAATGAAAATGAATGGGGAAAAAAATCCGGTACTCCACATTTTCCAGTTCACTGATCCAGCCGGGGTTACCAGAGTTCATTCTGGAGCCTCAGATCCCCGCGGATCATAGAGATCTACTGTGTCGCGTTGGATCCATACACGTATCGATTTTTTCGAATGGTGATCAGGAATTGGAATATACCAGTTGGATACCATCTGATGTCAGGTAAGGACTCTATGTTATCAGTGGTAGGATAATCGGAGTAAGTTTGATGAAGTTATAAGCTGTTTTGTGAAATGTCTTCTTTCGGTTTCACTGTAAAACTCCGTGAGGCAATCAACGGAGCGATTATCAGTGCGCGGCCGTAATGTGCTTGCGTGCACGTATAATATTGATCATCTAGCGTTTATTTGAAAACGATTCATAAAAAGGCAGACGAATATCAACGTTGTGGAATATTCCACTAAAAGACGATTTTCATAGAATGCTCCAGAATGAGCTGTTTTTTATATCAAAACGGGGGCTTTTCTAACTGCTCTGAAATGGAAACGACGCGATAAAAAAACAATCTGTCTTCACAGCACTGACTGGAAAATAGTCTTTGATAATGCGATGGGCAGATTAGACACATAGCCATAATTTAAAACATAGATTAGGCGATATTAACGTTAACATTGGCGCCGATGGTGGCATTCAAGCGGTAAAACGGAAAACCAGGCGTGGCACTGAAAGAGTTAAAGAAGTTACTTTGACATCATGAATTTTAGATGGATTTATTATTCTTCTCCAGATTTCACAATGCGGGCAATAGTTCGATTTCAGAATTTGGGGGGAAAAGTTAAAATTTCACAATTTGGGGGAAAAATTACAATTTCACAATTTGGGAAAAAGTTAGGGTTCACAGTGCGGGAAAACCTTCCCATTGGTTCTTTCGGTTTCCCCAAAAAATGCAACGTCAACATTGTTAGCATTCCTCATTGTAGCCGTGGGGCTAGCTGTGTCCCCGCGGTTACAACGCAGAATGCCACAAAAGCTAATGCCGCAGATGCTAACGTTCAAATTTAAACAGAAACCGCAGAACGAATGTAGAACCCCCCCCCCCCCTCAAGTGTCAAAAATTTCCCTTCGAGGAGAGGATGGTCTCGTGGCTCGTTCTCACTCAAAGCAGCAAAGCCTAGCAGCAGCGGCTGCCTTCAAGTCCTTCCCGATGTAGAGGAGGAGGTACAGGCACCGCGTACAGCTCCTCTACGTTAGAAATGAACTGAACCGCAGCCGCGCTGCTGCAGAACTCGGGCTGGAGGCTGTCGGAACGTCCCTTTCGGATCACGGCGGCGCGTCGCGGGGAGGCTTTAGTGCGCGACACGCGAGAGGGTTTGTGCTGGGTAGAGCTGCCGCGGTATTGATGTTTTCCTTACCGCACACATTTGCAAAATATTTCCTACCGCCGCGGTTATTACCGCACGCACAAAAAAAAAAAAAAAAAAGTTTGAATGCATTTTCTTTTTAGTAGTAGTCTACTCTTTATAGCATATAGCCTGCCTCTAGTCTACATGTCTATCTTTAGAGGATTACTTTGCAGCATGAATATTGTTTGGGATTCGGCAAGCACGCATTAGTTATTGAAAGTGAAACACGGATTCGAAGTTTCCCCTCTGGTCGTGCGCAGTTCACTCGGTGTCGCGGGCAGGGGTGGTTACCCCTAACCCCCCCGACCCTTTCTTATTATTATTACTATAAAGTTACTACTTTATAATAAAGGCATTCGTTTTGTGGCATTAACATTATATAGTTATACGTTCAATAACATCAGCGTATTTACCGGACCATAGAGTTCCTTTCTTTGCTCAGAGCGTGCTGAGTTGTCCCATTCTGCGGTCTGTTAATAAAGTTTTCAATCAGACAAGTGTATAGAACGAAGGGCTTTTATTATAACATTCGTTGCAGACAGTAAAATCATTATGTCTCGTTTAGTACTCCTGAGGAGCGATGATAGTCCACTCCGGCGGAGAGTTAAAGCTAACGTTATTAGCCGTGTTGTGATGAGCTGACATTCAGGAAGTAAAAACCTAATACGCGCTTGCCGATTGGTGGTAACACACTGCATGACGCTACAACGTGTGACGCGTCTCTCTTCTGACCAATCAGTGGTCTGCAATGTTTCACGTGACTTTTCTGGTACCCAATAGGGTCGCTTGGAACTTCGATAGAGGAGTAGGGTATATCTGCAGAGCCGCAAGCCCAACGAGAGGAGGGTAATTTATTATTATTATTATAAAAAACAGCGGTGACGCGGTATTCAGCCTACTCTGCGGTGGCCGTGATGTAACAGCGATACCGCGGTAATGCGGTAATCGCGGCAGCTCTAGTGCTGGGTCACCGGGGGAGGCTTTAGTGCGCGACACGCGAGAGGGTTTGTGCTGGGTCACCGGGGGAGTGACATCCGGGAGAATTGTAAACAAAACCAGAGACTTCCAACTCCTACAGCCCCCCCCCCCGCCAGAGGGATGTGCTCCTATAATAATATACATGGACGTGACATGGGGGGGGGGGTCAGGCTAGTACAACATGCAGAAATGTTTGCAGGTGTGATATAGAATAGCAGCCGATAAAAATAGTTTTAGGGTTGGGCATCGTTTGGATTTGAACGATTCCGATTCTCCATATCGATTCTTGTTCTAAACGATTCTCGCTTCCGATTCTTTGAGGTGCAGGTCAAAACAGGTCACAGCTTATTTTGCAGGAGATTTTATTCTTTTTTGAAAAATCTTAAATTTCTTTTCATACTATTCATATTTTCAGTTGACTTGATACAGTTTAATTTGGTTGCTGTACTGTAACTAGGGTATTAATTAACAAAGTAAATTTTTTTTTAAGAATCGAAATTAAGAATCGAAATGCAAATATGTTACTTCCAGAACCGGAAGTTAGGAACCAATTCCTATTAGAACCGGTTTTCGGTGCCCAACCCTAGGTCTGAATGTCTGGGGCAGAGAAAATGGGACAGTGCACATAATTGATGTTCTTCGCCTTTAGGAATCCGTCTAAAGAGTCGAACACCTCTATGTCAGAGGAGGGAGACGCCACTGCTAGTTTTGAGGTGGAGTCTTGCGCCTCACAAAGAGGAAGAATGACTA
Source organism: Notolepis coatsorum (assembly GCF_963971535.1). Classification (NCBI taxonomy): domain Eukaryota; kingdom Metazoa; phylum Chordata; class Actinopteri; order Aulopiformes; family Paralepididae; genus Notolepis; species Notolepis coatsorum. The sequence goes on along the minus strand of NC_140179.1, from coordinate 91,280,408 downwards.
CATGGTCTTTATCTGTGGGTTCAAATGTAAGGTCTGACACGACCACACACATAACCATCCAGTCGTCATCCTTCTCCTCCGTCTCAGCTCTATATTGGAAGTCTTTGTCTCCCGTCACAGATGTCTCCTCACTTTGTGGAGATTCCTCCACCGTCAGTTCCCTCTGGTCTAGATCTATGGATTGTTCACGTTGCAAATCTTCATGTTTCAACCCTTGATCTTTAAGTGAAGCTTCAGTGTTGACCGCACTTTCACACTGTGAAGAGTTAAAGATTGCATGTTTAGTATGTTATAGGCTCATATCTCCGATTCATACGTCCCATGCATACTGATGTGGATACACAGATACTGATGCCGGTATTGAAGGTGATACCAGGCTAAAGTACTGCAGGTACTGAAGGTGATACCAGGCTAAAATACTGCAGGTACTGAAGGTGATACCAGGCTAAAATACTGCAGGTACTTACTGGGTGTGATTTGTATATTTACAGTTGTGAAGTTAATCTAACCTCACTTGGACTCAAACTCTCTCTATATATATACACACACTAGAGAATAGTTCAGTTAGCAAATATAAAGAATATTCAGATTTAACTTCAGTTAGTAAATATAAACAGTCATATTTAACTTAATTTAGTAAATATAGAGAATAGCCATATTTAACTTCAGTTAGTAAATATAGAGATTAGTCATATTTAACTTCAGTTAGTAAATATAGTATACAAATAAATAATAATAATAAATACAAATAATGTTGTTAATATATAGAATAGCTACTGATGTCTATATGATATGGACCTATGACTCCTACAATGTGATTGTAAGGAGGAACATGTATTCACACTACCTTACATACACTATGTTCTCAGTCACTCTATAGCCATAAATGGACTCCCGTCTCTGCACAGTATCTGCTTCTGACACTAATGTAAACGGCCTATGATATATAATTAGCGAAGGGAGATGTACCTTATGGACTAATATGAACAGTCGAGACACAGTATACAGTATGCATCATGAGAACTTACATGTCAGAATTGACATGTTAAATATGTATCACGTAATATGACTCTTTGTCTGAGAGATATAAAAATGTCCATGTACACTGTGTTACTGTCTCTTCTATCCTGTGCTCTTTATTCTCTCCTCTTCGCCTCCATTCTTCCCCACTCCATTACTAATGAAAGAGTGGATCAAACTATATGGATCCATATTATAATAAACAATCTTATTGAACTTTAGGAATTGTGTCCTAATCATTCGGATATTAATTTCAATATTAGTATTCAGATTTCTATTCTTAATACCTCGGACCACGGATCTTGATTTACATTAAAAAAAATCATTACAGTGATATAATCACCTGCATAAACAGTGGCTCAGGAGGTAGAGCGGTCGTCTGGTAATCAGAAGGTTCCCGGTTCGGTTCCAGCTCCTCCCAGGCAGTGTGTTGAAGTGTCCTTGAGCAAGGCACATAACCCTTAACTGCTCCCGATAAGCAGGTCGGCACCTTGCACCTCTGCCGCCTGTGGTGTTTAAGTTCTGCCTTTGTCTTGAAGCTCTCCCCACACTGGTCACAGCAGTAAGGTTTCTTTCTTGTGTGTACCAAGCGGTGTCTTTCAAGAGTTCTCTTTCTTTTGAAGCTCTTCTCACACTGGTCACAGCAGTAAGGTTTCTTCCCTGTGTGTACCAAGCGGTGTCTTTCAAGAGTTCTCTTTGTCTTGAAGCTCTTCTCACACTGGTCACAGCAGTAAGGTTTCTTCCCTGTGTGTACGATGTGGTGTAGTTTAATTTCATCCTTTCTTTTGAAGCTCTTCCCACACTGGTCACAGCAGTAAGGTTTCTCTCCTGTGTGTCCCATGTGGTGTCTTTTAAGATTATCCTTTGTCTTGAAGCTCTTCTCACACTGGTCACAGCAGTAAGGTTTCTCTCCTGTGTGTCCCATGTGGTGTCTTTTAAGATTATCCTTTGTCTTGAAGCTCTTCTCACACTGGTCACAGCAGTAAGGTTTCTCTCCTGTGTGTCCCATGTGGTGTCTTTTAAGATTATCCTTTGTCTTGAAGCTCTTCTCACACTGGTCACAGCAGTAAGGTTTCTCTCCTGTGTGTCCCATGTGGTGTCTTTTAAGATTATCCTTTGTCTTGAAGCTCTTCTCACACTGGTCACAGCAGTAAGGTTTCTTTCCTGTGTGTACCAAGCGGTGTCTTTTAAGTTCATCCTTAGTCTTGAAGCTCTCCCCACACTGGGCACAGCGGTACGGTTTCTTTCCCGTGTGTACCAAGCGGTGTCTTTTAAGTTTATCCTTTCTTTTGAAGCTCTTCCCACACTGGGCACAGCGGTACAGTTTCTTTCCTGTGTGTACCAAGCGGTGTCTTTTAAGTTCATCCTTTCTTTTGAAGCTCTTCTGACACTGGTCACAGCAGTAAGGTTTCTTCCCTGTGTGTACCAAGCGGTGTCTTTCAAGAGTTCTTTGTCTTGAAGCTCTTCTCACACTGGTCACAGCAGTAAGGTTTCTTCCCTGTGTGTACCACGTGGTGTTGTTTAAGTTCATCCTTTGTCTTGAAGCTCTTCTCACACTGGTCACAGCAGTAAGGTTTCTTCCCTGTGTGTACCATGTTGTGTTGTTTAAGTTCATCCTTTGTCTTGAAGCTCTTCTCACACTGGTCACAGCAGTAAGGTTTCTTCCCTGTGTGTACCACGTGGTGTTGTTTAAGTTCATCCTTTGTCTTGAAGCTCTTCTCACACTGGTCACAGCAGTAAGGTTTCTCTCCTGTGTGTACCATGTGGTGTCTTTTAAGTTGTGCTTGTGTCCTGAAGCCCTTCACACACTGGTCACAGCAGTAAGGTTTCTCTCCTGTGTGTACGATGTTGTGTTTATTTAGAGCCGCCTTTCTCTTGAAGCTCATATCAGACTGGTCAGAGTAGTAAGGCTTCTCTCCCATGTGTACCATGTGGTGTTTTTTTCTTTAGATTTGCCTTTCTCTTGTAGCTCTCCCCACACTGGTCACAGAGACATGGAGGAATTGAGGCGTCATTCGTATTGGTTGTCGGGCAGCAGGACAGGATTTGGATCTGGGGAACAGAGAGAGAAAGAAACATTCCAATGAAGAGATAGGTTTGTAAACTTGCAGTCTAAGGCTATGTATAGATCTATGCTTTAATACCTTCTGAGGAACCGTGTGTAGCACTTGTGTTAATAACAGTAACAGCTGTTTGCCACGGGCACAGTTCTAGGTTAGAATGCGACGAGGAGTAATATGCACAATTAAAAGAATAGTAGACCAGAGGCAGAGTTATAACAATAACCAGTGTTTTAATTAAAAGCGCGCTAGATAAACAGTAATAATACATACATACGTAAAGTACAAGTTATGCTTTGAAGTATCCCTTTTAGATTAGGTCAGTAACCTCTCCTTGCGGGAGGGTTAGGTCGATATCAAGGCCTAGGTCGATTGGATCAACACATTGGGGTTCGTTCAGACGTCTCTGAGGTTATCATCGGTAACTCTATATTAGTTTATCAGGGAATGCAAATACCTTATTAGGTGAATTGGCCCTTTAAACTATGTTCTAGAAGGTTCTATACTACTTCTATGTTCTAGAAGGTTCTATTATAACATCATACGGTGGTAGCATTTACACTCTAATTCTTATAGAATATCTGTATCCATATATAAAGTTAAATCAAATCAAATACAAAATACAATATCAAAATAACAAAAGATGAACGGGATCGACTCCCTTGGAAGTCCTTGTAGTCTCGTTCAGTTCAATCCTACCGGACTGTTAGTTGAGCAATAGTTGGCATTAGTCTGGAGGTATATCAAATGTTCCGGGGTTGGCTCGCCATCGGGTATCGATCCAGCTAGGCACACTTAGTGATAAGTGGTCTGGACTGCTCCGGGATGCTGGTTGAGACTTGCGGCTTTCAGTCGGTTGGTTAGTCCGGTCCGTCTGGTCGATGTTGCTGGTTCGGAGGTCGAGACGGAAAGAGAGCTGGCTTCTTGAGCGCTAGCTGTATTTATAGGAAACCAAGATGTTCCGGAACGTTCTATATGACATCATAGGATGACATCACAAAGGTTCCAGAACCTTCTATCATGACATCATACGCTGGTTTACATTCTATATACAGGAAGTGGGACCTCATGGTAAAACAGGAAGTGGTAGCTCACAAATAAACAGGAACTATTTATGTTCCTTTGATAATTATGAATCTGAACCCTGGGTTACACGTGCCTTACCGTGAAATTACAGAGGTGACTGTTCATTCTCAAGTAGACGCATAGCATGAGGTGACTTTACACCACATGGATTAGTTAGAATTAACACCTTAAGCCCGACAGGCCCGGTACAGGGCCGAGATTCATATCACGCCATAAATCGATCAATACAGAACATATTCATTAATGTTGCGTTTCTTTTTCAAATGTAGCCAAGAGTAAATACCTTAACCCTATCAAATGAGGCATTTTCAAGTGTATATTTTCAGCACTACGTTTGTTTACCAACGTAATATTGCAAAGATTCGCCCCATTTTGCCGCTGTCCTGCAGACAGACGTGTACTTGGCGCCGTTATGGCGACAGGTGGAGTGGTGTGTTGCGTTCGTCTTGTGTGTCTAATGTTTGGACTAAAATGTCCTAGTTTATAGTTAGCTTTTAATTTGCCGGTGTCCTATGCTGCAAGAGTCAGATTGGACTACTACTGGGGAAAGTTTTAACAATGTATGGACTAAGTAAGGACATTTGTTTGGTGTAGTCAGTCACTGGGGACAATTGACGCCGATCACGCCGATGGATCCAAATGGAACTTGGGATTATCCGATACACAAAGGAAAGCCTTCTGTCGATGCGGGGAGACTATCCGCTACAGACATTACACGCAGGGCCCGAAATTAACTTTTTGACTAACCGGCCAGTGGCGGGTAGATGGGGAAAATCTACCCGCCAAGCATATTTCTTACAGACCAAAAAAAATATATATAAAACATATATATAAAAAAAATCAGTACATTTCAAGTAGATAGGGTATTATGTTGAAGAATACACTTAAAGAGGCCAGAGTAATATTTTAAGCAAATTATTTTAATATATTCATTGATGATTGATTAATCAATACATGTCAATTCAATCTTAAGCTTAAATTGTAACCTACTGTTAAACATCATCAGACTCCTCACTCTACCCTTTAACAGAACATAATAAAATGTGAAGGTTTTATAAATCTAACTTAAACCTCCTCAATCATGTCCTCATCAGAGTCCACAATCTCATTGATTTACTACCGATGACAAACGTGTTGTTTCTGTTTTTCTTTTTGACTTTGACTGTGAGAAAATAATAATCACACACAAAGTGATAATGGCTTATAGCAGACTTAATGATTTTAGAATATTTCAGATAATGAAATGAAATGTTTATCAACTATCCAGTTAGTATTTATAGTGTAACGTTTGGCTTTAAATCATATTGAACGTAGAGAGAGAGAGAGCGAGAGAGAGCGAGCGAGCAAGCCCCCCCCCCCTGTCTGAGTTGCCGTAGTTGATGATGTCACACACACTAGACTAGGATGTCAACACATGGAACCTGGATGCCCGATGCATGAAGCGATATAAAGAAACGAATAGCCAATAAATGTGAAGTTATCTTTGAACCCGTTGTCAAGCCTCGTTAATATAACCCCCCCCCCTTTCCTCACTAATGGAACTGGTTTTGTGGACTCACTGACAGTGCTTTGATCGTTTCCAGGGTTAGTAGCTAACGCTAATTAGCTTAGCTTAGTCAGCTCATGGTCTGTGGTCTGTGTCTATAATGAAATGATAGGAAAAGCTCTGGAAAAGCTCTGTGAAACGTTCTTTTTTAGGTGGTCCCGCTCTCGCTGCCGCGGTGGGTTTTCTTTTTAGCGGTCGGCTTACTCTTTCCATAGTTCCACATTATTTGTAACCCATTTAAAGTTATTAAGCTAACGTTAGCTCCCTACAGTGCAAGCAGGCGCCACGGGCAGTCAGGACAGAAGAGTAGTGGATGTGACATCGGTAAACAAGCCACAAATTAGGCCCGTCGTAAGACCAAAACACACTGCAGTTTTAATTATTTTACATGACTATTTTGTGACCCGCCCAGGGCACGAAATTAAGTTTTTGACTCACCGGCCAGTGGCAGGTAGATGGGAAAAATCTACCCGCCAAGCATATTTCTTACCATCCATTTTTTTTTAAAATATATATATTATATAATCATACTTGTAGTTGTATTATCTGCGAGACATCGCCACCACGCAACAAGTCCAGCTCCAGCAAGGATTATCCGGCACTGCAGCTGGACCCTATACTCGAGTAGCCTCCAGCAAGGATTCTCCGGCGCTGCAGCTGGACCCTATACTCGAGTAGCCTCCAGCTCCAGCAAGGATTCTTCGGCGCTGCAGCTGGACCCTATATGCCCTCATGCGATGGAAGCCAGGGGCTCGAATACGCATCGAATGTTATAAGACATTGATATCAGGAGCTATCTGTAGCTACTGCTAGCCGGCTAGATAACGTTAAGACAACGCCTCAGTGAACTATTTAGTTTACTGGGAAATTTCATATAGAGCTAACGTGAGCTACCTAGCCAACGGAGGTATTATGCACTACTAGACTGTTGCTGGAGCATTTGTTGATATCAGGAGCCATCAGTAGCTAGCCGGCTAGATAACGTTAGACAATGCCTCAGTATTAAACTAAAAGTGAATAGTTGACTGGGTCATTTTGTAATGGTAGCTAACGTTAGCTCACGGAGGTCCCACTACACTAGAGCAGTCAGCAGACTCTGCCGAGGCAATAGCCTCTGTGTTTACACGGGTTTGGGAGGAGGAGCAGGCAGCGCTGCATGTCTGTGTGCTTGAGACAGCGAGTGAGAACTCTGCTAAGAATTGGATCATGTTTTTCGATCGGTTTTCACATGACTATTTCGTTGCCCACCACATGGCGGACAGACCTCTCAGTCTCACTCGCCAAACGTAAAATGTGCCTGCCATTGGCGGGTGGCGGGCTCTAATTTTGTGCCCCGAGTGGGTGACAATATTGTCACAAGGAAAGATGAAATCACCTACCTGGGTTCCATCCTAGAGGCAAATCTTTCCTGTGACAAAATGGCAACCAATGTACCGGTAATCATAAAAGTCAACCAACGAACAAGATTCTTGTACCGGATCTCCTCTAAACAAGAATACCTTGAAGTAGGGCTGACCTTCGATTTTTATTTTGGGATTCGAAGCTTCGGGGCCGAGATTCGAAGGTTTGGGGGGGCAAAAAATTTAAATAAGAATAAAATATATATATATTTTTTTATGTTGTGGGACTTGTACATCACTTTGTTCAACTTAGTCAGTGCTGTAAAGTTTAAACCTTTTTAAATCTTAGACAAACAAAACACTTTGCTTTCATGAAATATTGTGAGCCGTCGTTTGAGGCTTTATAAAAGCAGCACAATGAACACAAATCTGTCAGTGCCGAGTCCGACCTCATCTTAATAACAAACAGCATTGCTTGTTGTAATTAACAAAGAGGCAGAGTTGATTTTGCAAAAAAATATTTTTTTTATTTATTATTATTATTTTTTTTTGTATAATCTAATTTTATTTTCATATTCGAATCCCATGCCCATCGAACAAAGCTTCGAAGCTTCGACGTATTTAAGACAGCCCTACCTTGAAGACTCTTAACAGGAGCACTCATTCAAGGGTACTATGACTATGCTTGCACCTCATGGTACCAAAGCACCTCAAAGGCCTTAAAAAGACTACAAACATCACAAAACAAACTGGTCAGACTACTGCTTGACCCACCTCACCCCTGCCCATTTTGACAACCTAGGATGGCTTAGAGTAGACGACAGACTACAGCAACTTGCAATGGGCCTGGTCTACAAGATACACTACACCACTAAGATAAAGATACCCATGTACATGTCGAAATACTTCCCAAAGGTCAGTGAATTCCACGACCACAACACCAGAGGGAGTTCCACAAATCATGTTCAACCCAGATTCGGCTCAAACAAGGGACTAAACACGTTTCACAATTATGCCACAACAATATGGAACGCCCTGCCCACAGCCGTAAAACAATGTGAATCCCTACCCTCCTTCAAAACCGCTCTCAAAGAGCACCTACGGGAGGCTGCAATTCAAAACTGGCCTCTGTAAATGTCCAAACCTCTTCCACCTCTAATGTATATATTTTTATGATCTCTTTCTCTTAACACTATCAGTGCCTACCTTGTTTACCTTTTTACCCAGTTGAATGCCATCATCCACTTCAATGTTAGCGTTAAAAACGCCTAATCTATGTTTTAAATTATGGCTATGTGTCTAATCTGCCCGTCGCTTATCAACATTGTCGAAACGGATTGTTTTTTTATCGGTTCATTTTCGTTTTATAGCATTTTGAAAAGCCCTCGTTTTCAAGGAAAATATATAGATTCCGTGATAAAAGGCATTTACTGGAATATTCTAGAATACACAAAAACGTTGTAATTTTTCGGCCTATTTATGAATCGTTTTCAAATAAACGCTAGATTATCGATAGTATATGTGTACTTAATTATGCACGCTATAGACGCGGGCTGAAATATCGATTCTCTTATTTCCTCATCAGCGATCACAGCCACACACAGCATAGGGCAAACGCTTATATCTCAGTGAAAACAGGTCTGATTAAGACCTAAGACTGGTAAAATAGATTCCTTACCTGAGATCAGATTAGGGCTGGGCGATAAAACGATAACGATAACTATCGCGATAAATTATTTCCTCGAAATAAACATGAAACGTGGTCGCAAAGTTTCGATATATCGATTTTCCAAGCTTGGCTCCGTTCAGCCTCGGCTCAGCACACTCACTAACAACAACCAACGTTACGTGATGACGTGAGAGTATTTTAGTGTCATATTTAGCACATTGTCATGGAATACACCGCTTATATACTACAGGCTTGCTAGGCTAATTAGCTTGCACGGCGATGTTTTATATATTTACGTGCCGAGTATGTGTGTGTTTTGAATTCTGAGGCCACGTTTATAGTAGTGTGGGGTATACAGTTCGTTTCAATATATTGTGGCGGAAGAGAGTATTTTAGTGTCATATTTATTGTCATGAGATACTCCGCTTGTCGGCTAACTGCTAACGTGCGCGGACTGATGACGACATCAACTCGACTTGAGACATTCGCAGCAGCATAATAAGTTAATTAAACTTGACAGACATTATATCGACGATAATTATCGATATCGAATTATATGAAAATAATTTTATAATTGTATCGCGATAACGTTTTTGGTCATATCGCCCAGCCCTGGATCAGATGTTATCCAAAAAGATTATTCCAATTCCTGATCGCCATTCCAAATATCGATCACGCTTATTGATTGATTATTGGCTGCTGTAAATATATATTCTACGTTGTTTTCCGTCTCGCGATCAGATCCCTCTTGATCAGACGGCTCGCCGGCACAACAGTTGGCTCCACCTCTACAGATCTACAGATCCCAGGTCAGTCTAATCGACTGACGTGCAGTTACACAGGGATAGACAATAGGGGGCGCTTTTTTCCCATCTGAGCTCGGAGGGGCTGCTGTACCAACGGGAGACTCGATGAAATATGAATTCAGATCGCTAATAAAAAAATAAAACGACATTTGTCGTCGTCGGCACTCACCGGGGGGGCTGATAAAACGAGTTATGACGTCGCTGGCATCCAAAGTGTTAAACAGTACTGTATATTTGTATATCTTGTATGTCATAAATGTCAGGATGAAACAGTACTGTATATCTGTATGTCATGACTATGTCATAAATGTCTTGATGAATTGAAAATGGGGGACCCTGATCTAAACAGACAAGTGTTTTTCTGGTCTGCATCCCCTTAACAATTGTTTGTATTGAGCCGTACGTGTATATGTATGTATATGCTCTTAAATGCTAAAATGTGTACAGGGCGAATTAAAGAAATTTTTTTTTTGTTTTATCTGATATGTGCTTCAAATCGGTCATTCCTGTCTGAATCCATGCTGGGTCTGATCCTCTCGTTTGAAAAAGAAGGCAGGGAAAGCAAAATAAAGTATTGCTTTCGCTACAATACTCCTCGGCTACTCGGAACTGCAAGTCTTTTCTGTTTGACGACTGGTGACGAGTGACAACACAGTGGCGCACTGAGTGTGTGACTGCTTGCTTTGTTTGAGCGCTAGAAAGCCGAGCCCCCAGACATCATATTTGATGACCGTGATAGGCTAAATGTATTTACTTGATCCAAATGTATTTGTTTGATCCATTTACGTTAAGTCTAGCGCTCAGGTTTGGAGGTAGATTTCTATGAGAGAGTAGAGCCATATGAAATCCGCGTTCACGGAATCGCGGACGGAATCACGGAATTGACCAATAAAAATGGAATCAACTGCAAAACGTGGGATATTGCAGAATTTGGCCTAATCTGGACTGAAATTCCATTTTTGGGTGAAACGTTTGTTGCAAAGCAAACATGTCCGGGGAGGCGGGGACCGCTGCGTGTTACACACAACACGCAGCACGTCGCAGCAGTGTCCAAGCGTCTCGCTGCTTCGGTGTTAACATTGTCAAGAAGCTAAGAAATTCCGCAATAAGCCCTAAATTCAGAGCAGAGCAGTATCCTAATGACTTTTATGCCTCCGGCGATAAGGTGTTTTGCAAATTCTGTCAACGTACCGCAGACTGGACCCGCAAAAACATGTGCGACACTATTGTGATTAAAAAAAACATATCAAATAAAAATTTATTTATAAGGCCCGACAACACACGTTAATGTCCCCATGGGCCGTACAAGTCTTCTTTAAACAAGTCAAGGAGAGGGGGCGGTTACGTGGCGTAGTGGGCAAGGCGCTCGCCACGAATGCGGAGACGCTGGGCTCGCCTGTTCGAGCCCAGCGCTCCACATTGCTTTCAGTTTAGCTGGTCGTTCATACTAATACACATTGGCCGTATTAGGGGGTGGGAAACTGATGGGTGGGGATTGGGCGTTGTGGACAGCGACTCCTACAGGTCAGTTGGTGCGCCTGCGCAGTAGAATCAGGAAGTGTCGGGGGCAGCGTGAGCCTCCCACGCGTTACTCCTCGCCACTGAGAGATCGAGCTGCGCAGGTGAAAAGATGCGACTGCTGTTACCTCAAGTACCGGAGGGGACTTGTGCTATGTATGACTTAGTCCACATTGCAGCCGGCTTGTGGGAGGCAAGAAACAGCGTCCGTGACAGGGGAGGGTTGAATTGGATGATACGAAATTGGGATGGGAGAAAATATAGAAAAATGGGAGAAAAAGTGGATAAAAAAAAAAACAAGTCAAAAAGAAAACATAACAATAAGTCAAGAACAGAACAAGAACACCATAAGGTCCAACAAATTTAAAATAAATGCAAATAAATGAAAGAATGCAAGCACTCCCAGACATACCCCACGCAAAGGTAAGGAAAAACTCACTAAAACCTAACAATAGGGAAAAATGCTCCACAGGCAGTGTGGAGGAGAGAAATCTTAGAAGGGCCATTCAAGGGGGGATCTTCCTTCTTAGATGCAGGGCTGTACGCTAAGCTTTTTCACTAGGGGCACACTTGCCCCTAAATGAGAAATTTAGGGGCAAAAAATATTTTTTAGGGGCACATTTTTTAATAACAATTTTACCATTATTTATATCGATTGTTTTTGATAAAGTTTCTAGCTCCACCTTCTCAGAATATTCTCTTTTTTTTTTGTTACATAATGTAAAATTACAGATTCATACCTTCAAAATAAGCCATCAATTGTCAAATTTGAGACGATAGTTTTCAATCAATGTCCTATCAAACATTCTGGTAAAATCCTAACAACTTTTCAGTATAGGACTTGAACTTGATCCAAGTTCATTCAGCTATCTGATGAGAGAACTACACTCCCAGAATTCAATGTGATCATTGTCACTAGAACCATTTCACACCTGGAGCAAAGGCCCAGTCATTCCTTTGTTATTCCAGTGAATGGACCCAGCAGGAGGCCTAGCCTAGCGACAAGCGGCCACTACATAGTTGGGTATTGAAAAAATGCTCATATACACATAGATAATAATAATCAACAAGAAACATCAACTGTATCAATTGTATTGTACAATGAACAACCCTATATATCGCTTTTGGATTACAATAGTAATACAAGGTAATGTACTGATTTCTTTTGATTTCTCTGTTTGAGAGAGAGAGAGAGAGAGTGTGTGTGTGTGTGTGTGTGTGCAGGGGAGTAGCTGGGGGGGGGGGGGGGGGGGTTAGGATGATTCCAAAGCATACCATCTAGCAAGAATTAAACGTATTTACAAGTCGTATTATGTTTAGCAAGTAATGAGACATATATAGTACATCTCAAAGCACTCGAAATTGTCATTTTTCTATTTTTATCGATTTCAGAAAATATGTACGTTTAGAGCATTTAGAAGACATTCTAATTCTTTTGTTCTCCGCCCACGGGAGCAATACGCCCCGTTGACTCCTAAGGGTTAAAAAAAAAGAAAAAAAAAGTTTATATAATTTTTTTTAATAAAATATATATATTATATAATCATACTTGTAGTTGTATTATCTGCGAAACATCGCCACCACGCAACAAGTCTAAATGCTCGCTATATGCAACCAGCTCCACTGTCTGTGTGTACTGAGTAGCCTCCAGCTACGGCCAGGATTCTCCGGAGCTGCAGCTGGGCCCTATATAGCCTCCAGCTACGGCCAGGATTCTCCGGCGCTGCAGCTGGTCCCTATTGACTATACAGCGTGCCCTCAGCTCGAATACGCATCGACTCAGTGTTATAAGACATTGATATCAGGACGGAGCTATCTGAACTATTTAGTTTAATGGGACGTTTCGTTTTGAACAGTAAGCTAACGCAAGCTATCATGCACTACTAGACTTACTGGAGCATTTGTTGATAGCTATCAGTAGCTAGCCGGCTGGCAGGCTCACTGAGGTCCCAGTGACTGTGTTTACAACAGCCACGGGTGCGAGAGCGCTGAGGAGGAGCAGACGCCGCAGCTCGCTGATCATACCTGCTGAGTGCTCACTGCTCAGCTCGCGTGAGTGACGTCATCGCGTCATCACACGCCTTGGATAATTTAGGAGTGAAATGCGAATCCAAGGCTTGAAAGCACTACTCGCAAGCCCGCCCCCAGATAATATTTACCAATCACAACGGCCAATTAAAGGGGCAATTTGCGACGATATCATCGCACTGTACAGCCCTGAGATGTCGGTGATAGTAGTGTTGCAGACTAACAGTTGGTAAGCATGCACTCAACTGTGTAGTGAAACACCGATGAGTGCATGCAATAGCAAGTTAGCAACTGAACATTTTGAAAATTTTAAGATAGAGCTGATAGCGATAGCAACTGAACATTTTGAAAGATTGAAGATAGAGCTGATAGCGAATCTATTTGAGGCACAGGGGCGGCGCAAAGAGGGTCGCGTCCTCCCCGTCTTAATCACGGGACATTCAACACTCCGATCATTGCTCAGGGACAGCCGGAGACAGGGATTAATTAATTAATAATTATTTACATTTACATTTACATTTAGTCATTTAGCTGACGCTTTTATCCAAAGCGACTTACAAGTTCTGTACGACAAGACAGCAAATTATTCATTAAAGAAAGTTGATTTAATAAGAAATAAGACTAATTTAATCAGATTAATCACTTTATTCAAATTGAGGATTTAGTTTGAGTATATTTATTAAAAAAAATTAAAAATTTACTTAGATTATTATTATTATTTTCTTTTTTCTTTTAATTAATAACGAAGGTTCGAATGTTCGTTCGTAAAACCCTGACGAAGTTCGAATCCCAAAAACAGTCTTCGGGGACAGCCTTAGTCAGTACACACTGTCCTTTATAAACAAAATAAACTAAAGGTGCCTAAATTATGCATTACTATATTTCATCACAATATAATAGATATAGATAGGCTACTGACATTGTCATTGTGATAATGTCAGTAGTAGCTATATCTATTGTTTACACTTGAAATGTGTATTTTTTATTTTGTGTGCATTTTTATTTTGTCACAATATTATTTGAAAAATAGTGTAAAATTTAACTGTATTTCTGAGCATTTCAGCATTTAAAAACATTAAATGGATTGTTATATCTTATTCAATTGTGGACATTTATTCATTCCCACTTATTAGACACTATTTCTGATGGTAACATTTGCATAAAAAGCTAAATACAGAATTCTGAAATATTCAAACGGAATTTGGGAACAAATAAAATGGAATTTGGAAAATAATAAAACGGATTTCATATTCTCATTTCATTTCATTTCTATGAGAGAGTGACGTGAATCACAAACGAGAGAGGAGCATGCGTGTTGTGTTTGGGGGGGGGAAATAAAATCTTCCGTGTAAATGAAACTTTGAGCCAGCAATACCTACATATAATAAACAAGCTAAATGAAGAGGATTTATCCATCTGGAGCAGAAAAAAGATGGAGGATAAAAGAAAGAAATACAGTGGTAAGTAGAGCATAAAAGCTACTGTTTAGTAATGGTATAGCCTTAATTAATGGGTTAGATAGTTAAAACTCTCCAGGTAACATTAGCTCTAGCTAGGTCTCACGTTGTTTTCAGACAGTTATCCTAGCTTTGTGTGTACAACATGATGTCTCTGATTATAAACGGATTTTTTTTTTTTTTTTATAGAATAAAGTTTCATAGAAATCTTAGTCAAACATTTAGTATTATGGATATTAAACATGCTGGCAGAGTACATGCATCCATGTTGTTGTGAACATTTTAATTAAATAAAGAAATTCCCTATCCATAGTCGCCGTGGGAAAGAATAAAATAAAAAGATTAAATAAAATAAATTCCCTACCTACCCATGGCCAAACTGACAACCAACCTGAAACCAACTATTAATTTTGTTAGGCCTTGGCAGTATTAGAGGGTGGGAAAGCTGGCGGGGTGGGTCCGGGTCGTTGTAAACAGCAACTCCTACAGTTCGGTCGGGGCGCCTGCTTAGCGCGGATAGGATCTAAGGGGGGGGTAGTGTGATCCTTCCACACGTTACACCCTCTCAGTGAGAGTCCGCGCTGCCAGGTGAAAAGAAGCGGTTGATTGGCTAGACGTGTGTCGGAGGAAGCATGGGATAGCCTCCACTCTCCCAGATCGACTGTGGGGGGTAAGTGCGCAGCGACCAGGAAGGGGATTGGGAATTGGCATAACGACTAACATTGGGATGGGAGAAAATCGGAGGAAAAAGGAGGGGGGAAAAGATCAATAAAAATAAAATAAAAATAAACTGATCACGCTCACTTTCTGGTCAAACGTTGGCATGTCTGATTATAACCTGAGCTCTGTTAACACTTTCGCGGCCACTGGGATGAGTCTAATTAATCTCAAGAGGACCGTGAAATGTAAACAGACATGGGGCTGTTTGTAGAGCTAAATCTATACTTTATAGTATTGCTATCTGTCCATTCTCATTGTGAATTGAGACCATAAACCGTCCCTTCAAAATGCCTTAAAGAAAAAAACGTGTCATCAATACGTTCTCATTTTATAGCGCTGTGAATATAAGCATTATACCGGATTTGGTCTAGTATATTTCCTGGAAGCCGAGATAATGGGCTAATAGCTAATAACGTTAAATCCAATGGCATTTCGGTTATAGATATGCTCCAGTTAAAACTCGAACTGCATATGATCGGCACGCTCCTCACGCATGTATGCATGAAAGGGGGGGGGGGGGGGGGGGCGGGGGACGTCGTTTCTGATTATTGATTAACAATAACCGCGTTAGCCTCATTAGCCTCATAGGCCGAACGCCTGGATGGCTATCAAAACAAGGCCCGATCGGGATGTACTTTACGTGAAAAAGATCTTACCGTGGTCCGGTGGGATCCCCCCGAGCATTTCCCCATTATCGATTGCCATCTGGTAGATCGATATGTCCATTGGCTGATGATAAATCCCCTTATTGCATGGTGAAATCTGCGATGCAAAACGTAATCCAAGCTACATGCTGCAGATCCAGAATCGAGCTAACATAAAACTCCATTGAAAGTAAAAAAAAATACTGATCCGTTCAGCCACAGGGCACACTGCATTATCGCGATAGCGCCTCTAAGAGGATCTGGCCGGTATTGCACCTTCTCGAATTCATAGAGTAGGGGAAATCTGCAGTGCCGCTCAGCGACCTTGAATAGGTTAATATGGAATAAAAGCAATAACAACTTGCCACGGATTTATCCGTGCTTCTGTCCACAACGGGTGGAATCGAAACACGGATATATACGTCAGGGCTCTACGCTAGGGCTTGGCGATATGGCCTCTAAATGATATCGCGATATTGTTTGGCCATATCGCGATACGCGATATATATTGCGATATTTTGACATTTCCTCTAAATTACTTAAAAATGCTTGATTTAACCCTTTGATGCATACAGTCACACCAATATGATAATTATAATAAGTCCCTGCAACATATGTTTGAATTATTAAACCATGAAGATGCTTTAAAAAATAATTTAATTAAAATGTACTAAGAGTAGTCTACTGACACACTAATAAAAAAAATTATTTACATCTAAGACAATTTATATAAAAACTCTTGGGTGCCTAAGACTTTTACACAGTACTGTGTTTTCTATCCACTTTAGCCAAACACACATATATATATATATATATATATATATATATATATATATATATATATATATATATATATATATATATATATATATATATATATATATATATATATATATATATATATATATATATATATATATATATATATGTATATATATATACACACCCTACTGTGAGAAAATAATAATCACACACAAAGGTATAATGGTTTATAGCAGACTTAATGATTTTAGAATATTTCAGATAATGAAATTAAATGTTTATATCATCAACTATCCAGTTAGTATTTATACTATCTGTAACGTTTGGCTACTTTAAATCATTGAATGTAGAGAGAGAGAGAGAGAGAGAGAGAGAGAGAGAGAGAGGGGGCGAGAATGAACAAGAGAGCCAGCCCCCCCCCCCCCCCTCGGGTTTTGTTCTAGGTTCGCGTTTTGATCGTCTAAGCTTCCGTAGGTGATGACGTCACACTCGAATGTAAACAGGAAGAGATGGAGACACACGGAGATGGAAATTGAATGATATACAGAAACGAATAACCAATAAATATGAAGTTATGTTTAAACTTCTGTTGTCAAGCGTTGTCAATATAACCCACCCCCTTTCCTCACGAATGGAACTAGTCTTGTGGAGTCCGCTTTGACCGTTGTCCAGGGTTAGCAGCAGCTATCGCTAGTTAGCTTAGCATAATCCTAATGGATACCTTGGTTAGCAGCTACCGTTAGCTCATTGCTTGTGCAATTAAATTACATGTTATTAAAGGTCCGCGCTGGTCTGTCTAATGAAATTACAACCGCAACATTATATCGCACTGTACAGCCCTGACTACACTAACGTTAGCCTATAGCTCCGCCGTCCCTTCTCGAGGAAAGCACTGCGAGTGTCTCTCGGCCGCGGGCGGCGCCATATAAACTAAATACTCGATGTTCGCGATATAGTACAGTACTACATCTCGGGTAGAACAATCCGCGATACATCGAGTATACTCGATATATCGCCCACCCCTACTCTAACGTTTTTCACTAGGGGCACAGGTGCTCCTAAATGAAAAAAGTTAGGAGCACACAAAGAAATTTAGGAGCACCCAAAAATATTTAGGAGCACAGTGAAAATATTTCAAGTAAAATATTTTATTTTTAATTTTTTTTTATAAATGTATATTTGTACTGGCGGCTAGGTGGTGTAGTGGTCTAAGGCACTCGCCACCAGTGTGGAGACGCTAGGATTCGCGTGTTCGAATCCAGCTCTCCACATTGTTTTTCAGTTTGGCTGGTCGTCCGCAGTAATACACATTGGCCGTATTACGGGGAGGGAAAAACTGAAGGGTGGGGATCGAACGTTGTGAACAAGCGACTCCTACAAGTCGGTTGGTGCGCCTGCGCAGTAGAATCAGGAAGTGTCGGGGGCAGCGTGAGCCTCCCACGCGTTACTCCTCGACACTGAGAGGTCGAGCTGCGCAGGTGAAAAGATGCGACTGCTGTTACCTCAAGTACCGGAGGGGACTTGTGCTATGTATGACTTAGTCCTCACTGCAGCCGGCTTGTGGGAGGCAAGAAACAGCGTTCGTGACAGGGGAGGGATGAATTGGATGATACGAAATTGGGATGGGAGAAAAATATAGAAAATGGGAGAAAAAGTGGATCAAAAAAAAAAAATGTATATTTGTACTGTGCGTGCATGTGTGTAAATTAGCTCTTGCTACAACCCTGCATGTTTACATTTTGTTAGTGATGCACGATATATCGGCCGCGGTTATAATATCGGCCGATATCGCCGTTTTTTTACACATCGGTATCGGTCCGATATCAAGATAGGGCCTTTTTTTTATCTTTTTTTTTCTTTTTACATTTTTGGCCTTAAATAGTTTCAAAATATCTGTCATTTCTGAAAATAAGTTACAAAAGTTTTAAAAAAATGCGTTTTGGAAAATAGCTCTTTATTTGATCATCATAAAAAAGTGTTTTCTATACAGAGATATCGGTATCGGCCAGAACAGCAATATTAATATCGATTATCGGTATCGGCCACAATTTTCACATCGGTGCATCACTACATTTTGTATTTTGTACTTGATGTTCATTAACATGTGCTGTCCCTATCAAATAAACTATCAAATCAAACTACTGCTACAAAAGTAAGTCACTTAACTTTAGCTTTTGCCCCTTTTATGCATACAATGCCTATGTTTTGGCTGTGTTGCTCTTCTAGAGAAATAATCCTTTCAGGGTTGCCTATTGAAATACTGTACACCTCCAGTACAGAAACATTGTTTATGAGTTTGCGTGTCAGGTAGACCATTGATTGACAGTCGAGTCTGCCAATTACGTCACACCGCTCGCACTCCGGCCGTCCGGCGCTGCAGCTGGACCCTATTGCCCACATCTGCTGTTCATAACGCTAGCCAAGTTAGCTGTACACACATAGCACATACACAGTGGGCCAGTTAATTTGGTGTAGGGGTGTAACAATTAGGGCTGGGCGATAAAACGATAACGATAACTATCGCGATAAATTATTTCCTCGAAATAAACATGAAACGTGGTCGCAAAGTTTCGATATATCGATTTTCCAAGCTTGTATATGAGCACGCACAAACAACCAATCAGTGAAGGAGATGGCCGAGAGCGAAGGAGACCCGGAAGGAGACCCAGAGGTAGGACTCACTCAACAACAAGGCTTGCTAGGCTAATTAGCTTGCACGGCGATGTTTTATATATTTACGTGCCGAGTATGTGTGTGGCGTGAATTCTGAGGCCACGTTTATAGTAGTGTGGGGTATACAGTGGACGTCGTTTCAATATATTGTGGCGGAAGAGAGTATTTTAGTGTCATATTTAGCACATTGTCATGGAATACACCGCTTAGAAGCAACAGGCTGGCTAGGATAACTAGCTTGCACGGCGATGTTTTATATATTTACGTGGCGAGTATGTGTGTGGCGTGAATTCTGAGGACACGTTTATAGTAGTGTGGGGTATACAGTGGACGTCGTTTCAATATATTGTGCGGAGAGTATTTTAGTGTCATATTTATTACATTGTCATGAGATATTCCGCTTGTCGGCTAACTGCTAACGTGCGCGGACTGATGACGACATCAACTCGATTCGAGACATTCGCAGCAGCATAAGAACTTAATTAAACTTGACAGACATTATATCGACGATAATTATCGATATCGAATTATATGAAAATAATTTTATAATTTTATCGCGATAACGTTTTTAGTCATATCGCCCAGCCCTAGTAACAATGCATCGATCCTAAAGGGAAAATTCAACTGCATCGATTTGAAAATGTTAGAAACGATTATCGCAATTTGAATGTGTACACAGTTATATGTTGTTATCATGTCCGTTACAGTCAACACAACGGCATACGCTACTGCATCAACGTTATGATTAACAAAGCAAGGCATTCGTTTTGTTGCATTAACGTTATATTACTATTGCTATCGCTAAATCTAGGTGTTCTAAAATATATTGCTATTGGTAAGACTAGAAGTTACATGTCTCGGGAAACTCTCGCATATCGCAATGGTGGCGTTTCAGGAAGTAAACAAGCCAAATGAGAGCTTCCGATTGGTCATTTGCTTTCTTTCTCATGAAACCAGTCACGTCACTCTACTGTGATTGGACCGTTGGCTTGAGTGCAATGTGGGACTTGTAGTTTTTTAACGATCTCGCGGCGGAGGAGAAAAAAGACGAGAGAGGCTATAATCTGTACTCGCACAGCGTGTGCGTAATTGATTTTTACGGTTCGCACACATATTTTTAGGGGCATATGCGAGCAATTTGGTCGCACTGTAGAGCCCTGTACGTCCTTGGGCGCCATTGTGTTAATAAACTATGTTTCTATATTTTTATAACAACTGACTATCTAAATTGCTACAGCTTACAGTCATGGCTCATTTTAAATATTCCACAACAGAACTATTCAGTACAGCCCTAGCATATCCCACTTTTACTAGGTGACTATCTCAAATATGCAAACAAAAAATTAAATAAAGGAAAATGGACATAGGGAAGTTTTTTTGTCAAAGGGCAGCAGAGACAAGTGATACAGGGACACACAGGTAAGGTCTTACAATGGCTTAGTGATTATAATAACAGTACAGTTCAGCATTGAGCATTCGGCTCAAACAAGGGACTAAACACGTTTCGCAATTATGCCACATCAATGTGGAATGCCCTACCCAAAGCTGTAAAGGAATGTGAATCCCTACCCACATTCAAAACCGCTCTTAAAGAGCACCTACGGGAGGCTGCAATTCGAAACTGGCCACCGTAAATGTCCAAACCCCCCCACCCCCACCTAATAGACAGTCTCCTCCCTACCGTATATATTCTCTCCCCACCGTATGTATATTTCTCTCCCACCCACCCACCCCCTCCTAATGTACAGTCTCCTCCCCATCATATGTATATACTCTGTCAGGATCTATTCTCGAAGACACTCTGATGTCACGAGACCGCCGCCATCTTGGTATAGGGGGACCATACGGATTTCTACCATCAAATCCATGCATTGAGCTCCGTTTTTATTACATGTTTTATCACATTCTTGTTCATTTCATAACAATTTCATACGATTTGTTTTGAAAATATTGAGGCCAACATGGCATTTCACTATTTCGAAAGCCTTTCTGGTGATTCTAAGGCGAGATATGAGTCAAAGAAACTCCCCCTGATTACCACGACCACAACATCAGAGCGAGTTAGCCGAACGTTAGCCGCCAGCCACTTTTTCCTCTGTGATGGTATAAAACTTCCGATTTGGATTTCTGTTTTTGTCATTAGTATAACGCGTAACACAGCAGCTCTTTGGCATCGTGAAGGACTGAAGAAAAGTCTGCTTGATTGTCTTTAATTTGCCGCTTTAACTATCCGTTTCTCCACTAAATAGTGTACACAATGTACCAGGCGGGGCAGTTTCCCCCCACGCTGCAGTTGCGTAGCAATAACAGACAGGAAGTTGACTTCGAGAATGGGTAACAGTAATGTATAATATTTGCATATCATATACGTCTCAAATGTAACAGTACTATAAACCTGTTAGCCCCTTACGTGACTGCGAGCGAGCCTGGGTCTCTACCGCAGTCACTTTCACCTAGACTGCGACCATTTGCAACGTATGGTACCGAGCGTGATCACATGGAGCGCGCTGGGTCAAAAATATATCATATATGAATTTCAAAGATACCCAGCGTACAATATGGGTTTAACACAGCTTTACAGTGGGGTCTGGAAGCTCGGAGTTGCTAATAAACAGTTTAAAAGATTGTTACTCCACGAAAACTGCAGTCGATACCCTGGCAGGCATCGCCGACATCGTGAGGAAAAGCTCTGAGGTAACCTAGTAAGGTTTAGTCGATAAACCAATGTACAGTTCCCCCCCCCCCCCCCACAATGTACAGTTTCTGCATCAAATACTCTCTTCTTCTTTTTTAACTCTTTTTGTATCACAAACCGTACTGTATTTGTAAATCACACACACACACACACACACACACACACAGATGGACCCTGCATCCATACACTCTGTAGACATTGACTTTTATTTTATCTTCCTAAAATTGTTTATTCTATTAGTCCTATACTGTCCAGATAGATGGACCATAGAAATGGACTATTTTATTGTATCTTCCTAATAATAATTATTGTTTATTAATTGTGCACTGTTGACAGCACTGTAAATCACACACACACACACACACACACACACACACACACACACACACACACACACACACACACACACACACACACACACACACACACACACACACAAAGGAGGGAGGAAGAGAGAGGGAGGGAGGGAGAGAGAGGGAGGGAGAGAGGGGGAGGGAGAGAGGGGGAGAGAGAGACACAGAGAGAGAGAGAGAGAGAGAGAAAGAGACACACACAGAGACAGACATAGACTGTCTCCACTAGTGTTTCTTCATCAAGATAGAGAGAGAGGAAGAAAAAGAGGGAAGGGATACCACTTATTTTGCTTGATTACAGACAGATTACAGACTTCTGAATGATTGTATTGTACCCATTCTGCAATCTGTTAATAACATTTTCAATCAATCAATCAGGTGAAAGGAGTCAATATCCCCCAACTTGTGGGAAGCGAAGATGGGACAGTGTTTGTCTGAAGCTACGACTGGCAGCAACATCTGGGTGGCTTCTTCAAAAGGTTCCCACAGATAAAGAAATACCAGCACTTCAGGTAATTGTCTATATTTTATTGTATATTGTATATATATATTATCATAATAAAATAAGTAGAAGAAAGCAGGAAGCCGGACCAGCACACTCAGGTTTTCGCAGCCAAATACAGACATGTTTCGGAACAGGTGTTCCTTCTTCAGTGTATTATTATTATTATTATTATTATTATTATTATTATTATTATTATTATTATTATTATTATTATTATTATTATTATTATTATTATTATTATTATTATTATTATTATTATTATTATTATTATTATTATTATTATTATTATTATTATTTTTTTTTTTTTTTTTTTTTTTTTTTTTTTTACGAATGAGGAAATGTTTTCCTCCTGTTTTTTCTGTTCTTATCTTAGAGAATTTTGGTTTGCAAATATTGCAATAGGCTAATTTACTTAGCCCTATTAGCTATGATGAAGAAGGTTTATTTTGTTTCTGGTAATCAATGTACGAAATGTGTTGACATGGATGCTTGACTCACAGTGTCCTGGGACCAGTGTTTTCTTTACGAAATAGACAATATTTTAAATGTGTTCTTTATTCTATTACAGCTTCGATGCCAGCAGACCTGGCATGGTGACGGCGAAATTACACCGTGATGATGCTGAACCATTCAAGTTTCAACTGTGAAAGACCCAAAACGCTACCCGACCATCTCCAATTTTCCAGTGATACCCCCACCCGGACTTGACAATGACAGGCAGAATTATCTTTTTAAGGAGATAAGACAATACTGTTCTGATGCGGGAAAAGACATCACATGCCCGCGACCAACGTCTACAGCACCTCAGAACAAGACTGTACGATGTTAGATACCCTCAAGACCAACGTCTACAGCACCTCAGAACAAGACTGTACGATGTTAGAAGACCCAACACACACAAAGATACAGATAAGTGCTGAGATCACACACACACACACACACACACACACACACACACACACACACACACACACACACACACACACACACACACACACACACACACACACACACACACACACACACACACACACACACACACAGAGATGGACCCTGCATCCATACACTGTAGACATTGACTTTTATTTTATCTTCCTAAAATTGTTTATTTTTTATTGTGATGTTACCTACTAAGATAAGATGATCCTTTATTAATCCCCTTGGGGAAATTCTGGTGTCAAAGCAGCATGGGGGGGGGGGGGGGGTACATAGAAATGGACTATTTTATTGTATCTTCCTAATAATTATTATTGTTTATTAATTGTGCACTGTTGAGCTATATAACGCTGTCTGTATAATGACAATAAAGACTCTAGAAATATTCTATTCTATTTAATTTTATTAAAGCACTTTGGTTTGTGCTTAAGGTCAACGAGGTCAAGCTCCTGTCTGTACAAGCTGGCAGAAGACGAGCCAAATTAACTTCAATTAATATCTGAAACTACTAACCTTCATACCATCTTTTACTAGTATCCATCTTACTACTACTACCTACTATGCTAATAATGTCTATACTACTATGCATTGAAAACGTTATTAACAGATTGCAGAATGGGCACAATACAGTACAGCTCAATACAAACAAGAGAATGAAGATCGGGTCCTGAGGAGAGATAACTGCCATGGCAGCACTTAATTATGTTAATGCTATTCAGGTGAGGGGCGTTGCTGGAGGGGGTTTGTTGACGCCCAGTTGAAACTGTCTGAAGTGTGAAAAGTTGCCTTCCTTTGAGACACCTTTTCACCTCTTAGGTAATCTAGAACACAGCCAGTTTTAGAAGTTATAATTGAGCACATCATGTTCAAAACATTCTCAGATTTCAACATATGACACATCATTTGAAAGCTTAGATTCTGTACTTTAGCAATCTGGAATAATCTGAAAAATGAAAATGTAGAGACCTGGCATAAAGCGCTGTGAGGTGATTATGCTATCCAAACAGGCAACTCGCTTTTACATTGAAATTAGCATTTCATTGGCATTTTCACAAACACTGCAACATGTACAAAGCAATAACAGTAGCAACCAAACGAAAACCCAAGTGTCCACGTTCTTACCTGCATTACTGGGGGAAGTGAAGAATCAATCAACGTGCGCAGCACGTTCAACTCGGAGAGGAGAGGACCCCGCTGCGAGGACCGCGCTGTGAAGACCGCTCAGCTCAGCGCCTATATAAATACAATTTATTATTATTAGTATTATTATAATTTTTCTTATTATTATAATAATAATTATCCATTATCCAGATTCATTAACCCGATGTTTGAATCCGCGCTTTCCCTGTTCCTCGAACGCTGATTCAGTCTCGTTAATTCGAACCAGACTTGATACTAGGTACTTGTGTGCGCGGCCGCCTCGCGTCTGAAAAGACAG
Organism: Notolepis coatsorum; assembly: GCF_963971535.1. Lineage (NCBI taxonomy): Eukaryota > Metazoa > Chordata > Actinopteri > Aulopiformes > Paralepididae > Notolepis > Notolepis coatsorum. The sequence goes on along the minus strand of NC_140179.1, from coordinate 91,255,152 downwards.
CAGGTGTCGATCGCAGAAATCCTGATTTTCTAACGGCATTGATTGATTGATTGATTGGTTGATTTAAAACTTTATTAACACATTGCAGAATGGGTTGATTGATTGATTGATTGAAAACTTTATTAACAGATTGCAGAATGGGTACTGTAACTGAGGGGTACAATTCCCTGACTGTATTGTTAGATATGGTATTTAATACCACTACCTCTTGTACTTTAACTTCTGGCCATCCAGTACATGATATAAGTATGATGAACACTTTCCCACCTGATGAAACGAATCCACACAAATGTACAAATCGAATATTTAATATAGCAAAAGGTATATACAACGTTCACTTGTTTACACTTATGATTTGAAATATGCACTTGTATGGCAAATGAGTATTCGTAGGTAAATCAACATTGAATGTCCAATCTCTGGTTACGCAGGGAGTAAGTATACAACCTGGATATTTAGGAAACTATAGCGATGGTACTTAAATGATTATAGCTGGATACACTAAGGGGGGGGGGGGTCCCGCTGGTTGTAAGACAGTAGGAGGGGGGGGTTAGAGAAGCCGCTGGCGGTATCCCATCTGGCCGACGGTTTCTTGGGAGAATTCAAAGTCTTGAACACGGTGCCCACAGAACCTCGGTCCGCAGACGAATACAGCTGGACCCTCTGGTGGACGGTAGCTGCCGGTCCACAACGGAGAGACGTGAGGCGACCTCACTGGTGTAGAGCGCCGTCTCACCTGGAGTCCTCTCCGGGGGGTAGTTCCAACACTCCGCAGTGTTGGCCGTTATCCATGGAATAATCAAAGCACCCAAAGCATAATCCAAGCCGTGGAAGGCTCGCCGTCGTCCGGGTAGAGTTATCCAATATACAGGTCCAGTCGCCCTGGCCCGGAGCTCCTCGGATGCAAGCACCACTAGGGGTCTGCCCAGCCTGGTTAAGCGTCCAGATAACGTCAGGAACGATGGGGGTACTGATAACTTTATAGCTCTAACCGAACGATGCACCATACATAAATAGACTATTATTAGCTTAATAGAATACGTCCAACTCGACGGTATAGTGCCAAACTATGACTATTCAACTATTAATCCGCACGATATCTCAATGCCTATTCTGAGGCCAAGTAGGCCTTACTACACCACACGTGCGTCGTGGGTGAGGCTTCGCGTCTGTCACTCTGTTGGAGGGTAAAGAACTGGACTAAAAGAAAGTTCTACTTTACTTGCGCCATATATATATGCGCTATGAACAAATAGTACCATTCGTATTTCGCCCGACGTATTCCTGCGCGGAACCGGGGCTTGCCACGACATGTTGGGCGGCACGATTGAACTTGGACCTAGGGGTATGGCAACCTGGCGCCAGGTTCTCGTCCAATGGTAGAATGAAACTATTATGGGCTGTTTAGTAGACTAAAGGGATATTCAGTGCATATTGTACAAAGAATATACAGGGGATATCAAACGATATACAAATACTATTTAAATATATATAAATAAATATATATATTCGGTTTAATCTGATCCTTCACAACAGCCGCCCCCTAATTAGTCCCACCTAATTAGCTAAGCAGAGACAGATTAACCGCACTGTCTACCACTCAAGGTCCGCTGTAAGGGTCAGTCAACTCACAAAGTCATGGGGTCATGGTCATCATCGATAGTATCTGGGAGTCGGGGCAGTTCTATGAGCCTCGCCACGGGACGTGTGTAAGTGCGCCCTTGGACGAGTACTTCAGCTGCTCGGACCTTGCCATCGGCACCGGTGATCACTTTGCTTACGCGGCCAGCCGGCCACATAGCTCTGGGTAGTGACTGGTCAATAATCATGACGACTGTTCCTTCTGTCAAATTGTCTCTCTCTTTTACCCACTTCTGGCGGGTCTGTAGAGACGGTAGGTAGTGGAGTAGGAAGCTGCTCCAAAACTTGTCAGCTAGTACTTGACTGTACCTCCACATTCTTCGGCCGTTCGCTTCTTCAGGCCTGTACATTGTCTGGGGTAGCGCGGGGTCCAGCCGCCCCATCAAGAGTGTGTTGGGGGTGACTGGGTCGACATCTGCTACATCACTGGAGACGTAACCGAGGGGCTTTGAGTTCAATACTCCCTCGATCTCCGTGAGGACTGTCATTAGGACTTCCTCCGCCACAGTCTGGGCCCCAAGCACGGCGTACAGGGCTGTCTTTATAGAACGTACTTCTCGTTCCCAGGTTCCACCGAAGTGGGGTGCGTTCGGGGGATTAAACTGGAAGTCAATCTGGGATGGAGCGAGGTGGGTCTTAAGTTCTGGGCCCATAGCTTGGAAGCTCTCTCTCAGCTCTCTTTCTCCGCCTTTGAAGTTGGTCCCGTGATCAGACAACAACGTAGACGGTTTTCCTTTCCGTGATGTGAATCTTCGGAAGGCCATAAGGAATGAGTCTGTGCTCATGGTCGGAAGGAGCTCGATATGTATCGCTCTGGTGGTCATGCATTTGAATACAATACCCCACCGCTTCTCGGTACCTCTTCCTCTCTTTATATACAACGGGCCAAAGCAGTCCATGCCTGTGGAGTGGAATGGCTTGTCGCCGATTCGGAGGCGACAGGGGGGTAGGTCAGCCATCCGTGGTATGCTGGGCTGCGCGCGCCACTTACGGCAGTCTAGACAGGTTCGCTGGAAGCGCCGTACTGCTTCTCTGCCTTGCAGTATCCAATAACGACGTCTGATCTCCGCGAAGACTCTCTCTGCTCCTGCGTGGTGTACATCCTCGTCGTATTTCTTTATGATCAGCTCTGTGACCTTGTGTCGGCTGTTCAAGACGATCGGGTACTTAATATCATCCGGTAGATCGGGGGCTCTCCGCAGGCGACCACCCACTCTGATGAGATTATGGGCGTCACTCTCCGGCGCCAGGTGGAGCAGTCTGCTGTCTGATGGGACGGGGTTTCCTCCCTGTAGACAGTCTAGCTCATCGGGGAACGAGTCTCTCTGGGCTCGTTGCAGTAGAAGAAGTTCTGCTTCTTCGTAGTCAGCTGCTGACATGTCAGTGGTGGACTGAATCTCTGGGTGGTGCCGCAGGAATGTTCTTTGCTGCGCACTCGCTAGGGTAATGCAGTCATCTATGTTGGGGTCTGTGGAGGCGACTGTGCTCAGTCCACAGAACATAGGTTTCTTGTTCTCAGCCTCCTCATTACTTGCTTCCCGTGGGGTGGGCGTAGGCCACTCTCCTTCCGGGAGCTTGAGGAATTCTGGTCCGTCACTGTAGATGTTGCGACGGGTTAGGTCATCCAGAGACATTCCCCGGGTGATGACGTCAGCTGGGTTGTGTTTGGTGTCCACATACCGCCAGCTCGCTGCTTCTGTTAACTCTTGAATCTCGGTGACTCTGACTCCCACGAAGACTTTGTATCTGCATGAATCAGACTTGATCCATGTGAGTACTGTCGTGGAATCTGACCACAAGATTGTTCTGTGCACCGGAATGGTGAGTTCACGTTGGATTAACGTGGCTAGATGCGCTCCTGCTAGGGCTGCGCAGAGCTCTAGACGTGGGATAGATTGTTGCTTACGTGGGGCTATTCTTGAGCGGGCCAGGATGAAAGCAGTGTGTATCTTTCCTCCCTTCTCTTGGGCGCGCAAGTAGGCCACCGATCCATAGGCTACTTCGGAGGCGTCGCTGAAGACGTGTAGATCAATCTCGCATGTCTCTGGCCTCACTGTGGATGGGAAGTAGCTGCGGCGTATATTGACGCCTGGGAGTGAGCGGAGTTCCGTCTCCCACTCTCTCCATGTTGAGGCAAGGTGTGCGGGTATTGGGTCGTCCCAGCCCTGGTCCTTGTCCCATAGTGCTCGTACAATCATCTTTGCCCTGGTGGTGTAAGGTAGAATACATCCCAACGGGTCATATTGTCTGGCGAGTGTTCTGTACACACTCCGTCTGGTGGTCGGTATCGCCGTCGACCGTCCCTGCTCTGGAGCCAAGGGTTTGTGTCTATAGTGGAGCGAGTCTGTTTTGAAGCGCCAGACTAGTCCTAGTGTCATTTCTTGGGCTTCTCCTGGGATGGTCGCCATCCAGGTCTCGCTGCTGGCAGCCTTGTCCGCGGGGGAGAGGCTGCGCAATACGTGCGGGTCACTGCTGGCCCACTGCCTGAGATCAAAGCCGCCTTTGATCAGGGAGGCGCGTAACTTGATTAGGAGAGCCTCGGCTTCTTCTTGAGTCGAAACGCTTTGTAAACAGTTGTCCACGTAGAAACTGTTCTTCACACTGTGTTGGACCTCTTCATCTGCTGTTGGGTCCTCTGCGACGTGTTTCTGTAGTGCAAATGTAGCACAGCACGGGCTGCATGTGGTTCCGAAGGGGAGTACTTCCCACTGGTAGATGGCTGGGTTCTCATCTCCGATCCTCTCTCTCCATAGGAACCGCAGCAGGGGCTTGTCCTCCTCTACTAGTCTCACCTGCAAGAACATCCCTTTGATATCCCCGCTGATAGCCACCTTGTCCTGGCGGAAGCGCAGTAGCACGCCTAGTAGGGAGGGGCCGAGTGTGGGGCCGGGCAAGAGCTCTTTATTCAGATTTTGGGATCCGATCTGGTAGCTGCAGTTAAACACAATGCGATCCTTGCCGTTGTGATGGACCTTGTGATGCGGCACGTACCATGATTCGGTCGTCTGATCGGCCTCTTTAATGTCAATCTTTGTTACGTGTCCCGCTGTGCTTAGCTTCTCAATCTCAGCGCGGTACACACTCTCTTGAGCGGGGTCTTTGGCTAGGCGCCGCTCCGTGTTCAATAGATAGCGCTCCGTGGCGTCTTTCTTTGCGTGAAAGGTGTGCATTCCCTCTCGCCTCAGGAGTGGAGTTGCGTATCTCATCACTCCGCCGACTGTGACTCTCTTTGTCCCCTGCTCGAGTAGGTTGATGGCGTAAATGTCTTCTTTAGAACGAATATCTTTCTTTTCGTTCTTAAAGGGCATTGTCTCTAATGTCCATAGCCTCTCGACATGCTGCAGGAGAGTGGTGTCTTCTTCTGTCGTTCTGGAGTGGAGGCAGCTAGTGGCTGCTGTTCGGTTGAGAGATTTAGCGAGGGGGCCTTGTAGGGTCCACCCTAGGCGGGTCTCGACTGCTGCAGGACAGCCTCGGGGTCCTGTATGGACCCGGTCAATCGGGACTATGAGTTCTGCATGGTCGGAGCCTATCAGCAGGGTCGGGGTAGCGCCGTCCATGAGCGGGATAGGTAATTGGCGCAGGTGCACATATTTATCCATCAACTTGGCGACAGGGTAGGTGTACTGCGATAGTCCTATTTCTTGGCTGGTGAAAGCATTTGTAATCTTGTACCGTCGCTCTGGCTGCCCGTTTGCTGCGATAGTGAAGGAGACGTTCTCGCCCTTTATCGTCTTTAAATCTCTTCTTATTGTCCGAATCGTCATTTCGTTCTTGCTCCCCCGCAGTCCCAGCTGGGCCGCAGCGGACGCGAGCAGAAGGGTCTTCTCTGACCCGTCATCAAGGACGGCGTAAGTGTCCATGACTTTATCTTGGTAGCTCAATGTCACACGGACTACCTTTAAGAGCACTTGGGCGCCGCTGCTGCTGGCGGGGTCAATGTACATGACACTTGCCTTGGTGCCGCGCGATGGTGCAGGTGGAGGCTGTCTTCTGTTACTGTCGTGTAGTATATCTAGATGGGCTCCATCGCACCGACTGCACCTTTTCTTTAGGCGGCATTCGGCTGCCATGTGTGGCCGCGCACATCGGTAACAGCGCCTGTTGGACTTTATCCATTGACTCACTTCTTCTGCATTCATCTTTGTGAATAGGTCACATTGTGACAGCCAGTGTTCTTTCTCACAGTAGGGACACGCTATCTTCCACTTCTCTTTTCTCGAGGGGGTGCTGTGACTCTTACTGCTCGGTACTGACTCTGATTGGTGCATGACAGTCACCGATCTTCTTCCATCATTTATTCTCCTGGGTCCCTCTCTGGAGCTTGGCGTGCTCCGCCCGAATGTATCCAGTCGTAAGCTGCTGACTTCTCTCGCCAGGAAGTCGGCTAGATCAAGGAGGGATGGCTCGGGGCCGTTGGGATCCCGGTAGTCTCTCTGCCGCCTAAAACGCTCCTGTCTTGCGGGTGGCAGCTTCTCCAAAATCCTCTCGACGTTAGAGTTGGCGTATAGCTCATGCATGCCCTTTTCCCGTTGCGCTCCCAGCATCCCTACCAGGGACTGCACTTTGATTGACAGGTCGTCTAGTGAGCGATTGTCTGTGGCTGGGGGTAGGCGATCAATATGCCTTATCTCTTGGATTACGTAATCCCATATACGTCCATATCTCTGGTCCAGCGCCGCTAGGGCCGCTGTGTATGGTGTCGAAGAGGTGGCATAGGCTAGCGCTATATTGTGCGCTCGCGGTACTTTCAGGTGCTTCAGTAATATTGCATACTTGTGGCGTTCATCAGCGACATCCACCATCATTGTCTCTAAGCACATCCGGAGCTCCGTGTACTGTGCTCGACTCTCATAGGCGGAGTCTGGAAATGACGGCGTGGCAATGTATGACGCCGTGGATGGCTGATACATCGGCGAGCGTTGGGGGAGAGACCTCCTGGGCGAGTCCCCTCTTGCGCCTCGCTGTGGGCTGGTACTGACAGGGTACCATGGCCCGCTGGTCCAGGTGCTATTCCTCGGGGCTGGTCGTGCGTCGTGCTCACCCGCGAATAGAGTCGGGGGTCTGTAGCGCAGCGCCGCGGGGGTATAGCCTGGACTGTACTGGACCTCCTGGTCCGGTGGAGTACTGTGCTGTCATCGGGCTTGGTTCTCCTCCTCTCCCTCTTCTTCCTCTATCAGATCTTCCAGATCCTGTAATCGTTTATTTAGCTTCTCCGCAGTGTATGCCGCTCCTTCCTTGTAGCTGGGTCTCGCTTGGACCGGTCTGGGAAGGGGGTCTGCGGGGGGTCTAGGCTCGGTCTGTTGGTCAAGTTCAGGGTCGCTTGCTCGTTGAGGAGACGCTGCCCTTGACTGTTGTCTCGACGAGTTCCTTGAACCCCTGGCGGAGGGAGAGGGTGTTGCCTTGCGGATCAGCTGCTCCATTAGCTGCGCTTGTAACTTGTCGCGCTCGACTTCGCGCTTGGTGAGATCTGCTTCTCTTTGGGCACCGGCAGCGGCGCGCTGGGCGTCGGCCCGGTCTCTTGCCATATTCTCTTCTGTCTGAAGGCGTCTCATCTCCAGGCGTGTGCGCTCTTCTTCGCTCCGTTGTTGTGCTTGGAGACGGTCGCGTTCACCCTGAAGTCGATCGCGTTCGGTAGAGGCTGTCAGGCTGACGAGGAACGCCTGTTGTAGCATCCTCTCCACTTCGCTGGGGGAAGGCGGTTGTGGAGGTGAGCCGCTCCTGCGTGAGCCGCTCCTGGGGGTACTCGTTGGGGAGTCCTGGAGCTCTATTTCCTCGGCGCTCTCCTCCTCTTCTTCCGTGCAGAGTTCTCTCTCTGTAGGGTTGTCTTCCTCCCGGTGCTGGTCGGGGACTACTTCTTGGGTAGTGGCGGGGGGTAAAGGCATGTCCGCTCCCTCCTGGTCCCCACCGTGAGCTTGGTCAGTTACATTAGGACCTACTAGGGCCTCTGTGGTCGGGGAAACCTGGTCGTTAAGGTCAGACATCATTTTACTTTCTACTTTTACCGCGTTTACCGTTTGTCGAAGGCTAGGTAGTTGACTGACAGTGTAAGCCTCTAAGTACTGAGGTGTCTGTCGTCTGCGCCGCGGGCGTTCTAGGTTAGGAGGACCGTTTCGTGGAGTGTTCATCATAGGCCATTTCAATATTAATAACACTATATTAATATTACACTAGTTACCCTCCGGCTCGAAGGACCAATTGTAACTGAGGGGTACAATTCCCTGACTGTATTGTTAGATATGGTATTTAATACCACTACCTCTTGTACTTTAACTTCTGGCCATCCAGTACATGATATAAGTATGATGAACACTTTCCCACCTGATGAAACGAATCCACACAAATGTACAAATCGAATATTTAATATAGCAAAAGGTATATACAACGTTCACTTGTTTACACTTATGATTTGAAATATACACTTGTATGGCAAATGAGTATTCGTAGGTAAATCAACATTGAATGTCCAATCTCTGGTTACGCAGGGAGTAAGTATACAACCTGGATATTTAGGAAACTATAGCGATGGTACTTAAATGATTATAGCTGGATACACTAAGGGGGGGGGGGGGTCCCGCTGGTTGTAAGACAGTAGGAGGGGGGGGTTAGAGAAGCCGCTGGCGGTATCCCATCTGGCCGACGGTTTCTTGGGAGAATTCAAAGTCTTGAACACGGTGCCCACAGAACCTCGGTCCGCAGACGAATACAGCTGGACCCTCTGGTGGACGGTAGCTGCCGGTCCACAACGGAGAGACGTGAGGCGACCTCACTGGTGTAGAGCGCCGTCTCACCTGGAGTCCTCTCCGGGGGGTAGTTCCAACACTCCGCAGTGTTGGCCGTTATCCATGGAATAATCAAAGCACCCAAAGCATAATCCAAGCCGTGGAAGGCTCGCCGTCGTCCGGGTAGAGTTATCCAATATACAGGTCCAGTCGCCCTGGCCCGGAGCTCCTCGGATGCAAGCACCACTAGGGGTCTGCCCAGCCTGGTTAAGCGTCCAGATAACGTCAGGAACGATGGGGGTACTGATAACTTTATAGCTCTAACCGAACGATGCACCATACATAAATAGACTATTATTAGCTTAATAGAATACGTCCAACTCGACGGTATAGTGCCAAACTATGACTATTCAACTATTAATCCGCACGATATCTCAATGCCTATTCTGAGGCCAAGTAGGCCTTACTACACCACACGTGCGTCGTGGGTGAGGCTTCGCGTCTGTCACTCTGTTGGAGGGTAAAGAACTGGACTAAAAGAAAGTTCTACTTTACTTGCGCCATATATATATGCGCTATGAACAAATAGTACCATTCGTATTTCGCCCGACGTATTCCTGCGCGGAACCGGGGCTTGCCACGACATGTTGGGCGGCACGATTGAACTTGGACCTAGGGGTATGGCAACCTGGCGCCAGGTTCTCGTCCAATGGTAGAATGAAACTATTATGGGCTGTTTAGTAGACTAAAGGGATATTCAGTGCATATTGTACAAAGAATATACAGGGGATATCAAACGATATACAAATACTATTTAAATATATATATATAAATAAATATATATATTCGGTTTAATCTGATCCTTCACAACAGGTACAATACAGTACAGCTCAATACACACAATTGTTAAAAGGGGATGCAGACCAGAGAAAGACTTTCGTCTTGTTTACATCAGGGTCCCCCATTTTCAATTCATCAGGGTACACAATACAGTACGCTAAATAGCCTCGCCGACAAGTTAAATGCATATTACCCCAATCAATCAGATTATATTTCTTTAAATGTGCCTGCTGGCAGTAGGCTTAATGGAATGAATAATCGAATGAGATAAAAATTATTTGTTCAACTCTTTCAGAATAAGTAGATACAAACAAGCCCAAAGAGTATCTAATTGATATAAACTAATAGATACTTATGAGGATATCTGTACTGTATGCGCTCGGCTTAGGTATCATGTACTTTATATATAAATACATGAATCCCAAAGTTTCAAGGCGCGACCCGAAATAACGTGTCAGAGAGGCTTGGAGGGAGGTTATACAGTTTCATTATTAATCAGGTTTTAATCTGTTTCGGACATCATCCATACATGCATTGAATTGATTAACCTTTGGTTTATACCAGTGACACATGTTCATCATCAGATAACAGTGCTTGTACAGAAATGCATTTTCTCAAATGCATTAATGTCAACGGCTCATTCAATTTCTCAAATCCGTCAAACAGCGCATCTCATCAGACATTTTAATCGCAGTTACAATATCACAATAACGTGTGAGTGACAGTGATAACAATCCACAGATTGATTACTTTACACAGATATGGAAATGTGTACACATCCCCAGTTATCTTTGCTCTTTAATGTTGCTGGACTAACCTGATTAACCAGGAACACACCAACATTATGATAAATGTGCTTACCATCTTCTCAGAATCAGATAGATACAAATTTCCTCTCTGTGCGATCAGTAGAAAGCTAGCCTATCTTAGCACACATTCATGGAAGTGGATATGGATCAGTTAGCTTAGCTTAAAACTCAGGGAGAGGTGTTTTTGGCCAACATCTAGGCTAGTGGTCTGTGTCCACTTCCATTAATTTGTGCTAAGCTAGGCTAGGCTAGCTTGTAGCCAGATAGCTTTCTACTGAACGCACAGAGAGGAAATTGGTATATCTAGAAAGCAAGGGTTCCTACAGGAACAGGTGTGGAAAGTACAGCTAGTATGGAACCATATTTTGGCATTATTTGTTTAAAGTGGAAAAACTCATGAGAATGAGACAGTCAATTGCTGGCCCAGAAGTAGCCTATTATCTGAAATATTATTCCCCTGTAGTAAAAGGTGTACACCAATAGGCGAATAATGAAATTTGAAATTAGTTTTACATTTAAAAGTGTGCCTCAACCAAAATTCACAAAAGACAGGAGATTCTAGAATCCACCCCAAAGCAAAAGCTAAGGTTAAAGCAGATGAAGATTGACACCCTGTGGCCGGGAGAGGTGACTGCATCTTGTTCAAACACACAGCGGACAAGAGAAAACGACAAAATACATTTTAAACGAGGTACCTTCGGGCACTGTTTTATTATTTGTGTCTTTCACATTTTAACACTCTGTAAATGAGAACGTAGCCCGTTACCGATGTCACTGTACTGGTTGTGCCCACTGACCTGAGTGTAGTGTCAGACACCATGGAGTTGATTGAATATAATCCTATCGTGTGAACTCTTTAATGAAACTCAAAATATTAAGAGCGACGTACTGCTCTGGACTTTCTTATTATTTATTGTGCCTAAAACGAATGAAACTTTAAGAAGACATTGCTGTTTTTCTGTAAAGTCATTCAGAACTGTATATATAATGTACCTTAGAATGGGGGAAAAGGCAGAGTATGAGAAAGACCTACGGGTCTGACAGCACTAAACATCTAACATACAGTACTGCTGTGCTGAAGCATTTAAATTGTTTATGTGTATCTGCAAATTTCATGATTTTATATGTCTACTTTATGTGTATCAGTGATAATCAAACCATAAACAAAGAGGCCTATTAAGATGTTAGATCCTATCATCCTAATATGAAAAACAACGCGATTGAATGTTCTATGCATTACCTTGACTTTGTCTATTTTGCTGCTATCTATTTTATGCTAATTCTATGCTTAATTTATGTATGCGCTTTATGCGTTGCTCTTGATCTGCCAATTTTGTGCAAATTTTATGCCAGGCTTTTTTTTACTGCTGTGAAGCACTTCTTGTATGAAAGGTGCTGTACAAATAAAGTTGATTATTATATTATTATTATTATTATATTGTATTAACCGCCATTTAATTTCTCGTCGATGGGTGGTAATCTGGACATTGTAAACAGCGACTCCTACAGGTCTGTCCGTGCACCTGCACAGCAGAGACAGGAAAATGGCGGGGGCAGTGTGAGCCTCCTACACGTTATTTAGGACAAAGTAAATCTATAGGCTGAATATAATTTATTATCAGCATTTTAGGTATATTATTCTACATTTCAAAAGCCCCCTCTAGAAGAACGAAGCACAAAAACATAATTCAGAATGGTATAAATGGGATCTTTAGACTGTGAGAATTATTTCAGGAAGCGAGCTGGGATTTCTTTGCGAGGGTGTGGCCATGGTTTATCCAGCTAACTGAACTAACTGAACTCTGGAGCAGGTTCAAACTTTCTGATCTGTTACCATGGTGATTTAGACAATCCGACATCGGGGAACGGAAAGTTCTGGCTTAAGTCAAGCTATGCTGAAAATTATCCGGCTAACTCAGTTAGCCAGGGACGAGGAACAGGGATGATGTAAATGTACATATGTATGAGTACGTTAACTATACTTCATAAAAAAAAAAAAAAATCTTTTTTTGCTCACACAATATCTTAACAATATAAAACTCTAAAGTAGCCACTGCAGCCGTTATCACAAGCTTTGCTCTTCTGTGTTCACATAACTTTCCCAAAACTGACTTGTAATCTAAGTTGGCTAAACCAGTTTGTCAATTTTAAAAGCGGGTTTATTTGTTTATATTAGAGAAAAAAGAAGAAAAAAAATTGACTTTGAAATGGGGGACCCTGATGTAAACAAGACGAAAGTCTTTCTCTGGTCTGCATCCCCTTAACAATTGTATGTATTGAGCTGTACTGTACCCATTCTGCAATCTGTTAATAAAGTTTTCAATCAATCAATCAATGGATGGAGGGTGGATGAGGGCCTTGGAGGAACAGCTGGGGGACGGGTATGCGGTGCTCAGGCACTCAGCTGGACTCCTTCCCCTGCAGGAGAGAGAGAGAGAGTTGACAAAGCACTCACTTTTCAGGTGAGTGAATGAATGAATGATGAATGAATGAAAACGTTATTTAACAGATTGCAGAATGGGTACAATACAGTATGGCTCAATACACACAATTGTTAAGGGGATGCAGACCAGAGAAAGACGTTTGTCTTGTTTACATCATTTTCAATTCATAGTGAGAAGTTGCTGTTATGTCCTGCTTCCGTGTGTGCTTCCTCTCTATGTGCCTTTTAAGTTTCTTTGTGTTCATATGAAGATGGCAGATAGGACATTGTTGTTTTGTTTGCAGATGCGGTTTTTCTTGCAACATTCAAGGTGGTTGATAAAGTACGGCCGACGTAAAATAGTTGACTGGCAGTGGATGCAATGATAATGTAACTGTTGGTTGCAATGATAATGTAACTGTTGGATGCAATGATAATGTAACTGTTGGTTAGATTGTAAGCCACATCTGTGAATGGTATACCCTATAACAGAAGTCAACAAAGTGGAAAAGTGCTCAACACATTGATTGTAATAGCATTTGTTGCTTTCCTCTACTATTTTTGATACTCTATAAACAGAGCATAGAATTGTCACTTTAAAAAAAAAAAAAAGGAGAACGGGAGTGGTTCTTGTATAGTAAATGGATATAGCAAGTCAGCATAAGGACACATAGTATAACTGTAGATAGTATAGTATAGCATTGTATAGTAGTGTACATAAGACCCAGTGCCTCGTCTGTAGCTAACATTGTATTGTACTATCGCAGGACCTTAGCATGTCTTACCATGCTTTTTGTAAACTTTATGTACATTATACCTGTTATGTCTTATTCTTATTACTTGTATTATTGCACAAATGTCTTATTCTCATTCCTATTCTTATTACTTCATGGGCTCATACAGTTATGTTTTTAAAGTTACCTTTGCTTTTTCCTAAAGTGACCTGTAGTGTTTTTGTGTGTGAGAGAGTGCAGGATGTGTGTGCGTGTGCGTGCGTGCGTGCGTGTGTGTGTGCTGCCTTCATATGAAACGTGTGAGTTGGTTGAAGTTGTGAGGACACTGTTGGAAGGCGTCTTGAAGCCACTGAAGCTAATGGTTTTCTACTTACAACGTTGTAAATACCAGTTTACGAACACGAAAAACACACAAAGAAGGTTCCATTTGAAGGCAGCATTTGACCGGAAATGTTTTTGTTAGCAAGGTATTAGCAAAATTGCACGTCTTTATAAAGTGAGCGTATGACTGGATAAATGAGACTTGGATTATACTGCACAAGTTGTGAGAGAGTTTGGTTGATATAGTTTTGCTTATATAGCTTATAGTTATTCTAGCGTTTCTTTGGGAAATGGAAATGACATTTGAAATATTTTTTTTATTTGAGGGGTCTTCCCCTTTAACTATCAAACATAAAAGTTTGCATTTATAATATATTCTTGCATTTCAATGCTTTGGAACATTACATCATTGGGGCATTTTCCTCTGAAGGTTATACAGTGGTTAGCCGTACAGTGGGGAAGAAGATAACAGGCTTCACGTGGCCTTTTATTTATTTATTTTTAATATCACAAACTAAATCCTCAATTTGAATGAAGTCATTAATCTGATATATTTTTTTATTAAATCAACTTTCTTTAGTGAATATAACTCATCAGTTTTAATACTATAATATTAGTGTAGCCTAATCATTATCTGCAACTGTGAAGAAAAAACCCATTGGTTTAAACAGAATGCGTTTTAAACTAATATATATATATAATATTAATTAATTAATTATATAATATATAAGAAATATATATTAGGGCTGTCAGTTTATCACGTTAATTTGATTAATTAATTACACAGCAAATTATTGCGTTATGAAAATTAACTCAAGGGCGGCTAGGTGGCGCAGTGGGCAAGGCGCTCGCCACCAACGCAGGAGATGCTGGGTTCGAGCCCAGCTCTCGGCGTTGCTACCAGCTTGGCTGGTCGTTCATACTAATACAATTGGCAGTATTAGGGGGTGGGAAGCTGGTGGGTGGGGATCGGACGTTGTGGACAGCGACTCCTACAGGTCGGTTGGTGCGCCTGCGCAGTAGAATCAGGAAGCCACGGGGGCGGCGTGTCCCTCCCACGCAGACCCTCGCCGCTGAGAGATCGCTTCTAGGGGCATCTATGGATCTCAGGGAATGTATTCTCAGTGTCAGAAATACTGTGTCTGTTACTAGGCTTGAGTAAATTGTAATGAACCAAATGAGAATCAATTAAATTTTTTTTTATCTTTGACTGTGAATAACACCATGCTCAAATTGACCAGACCTGATCAATCTAAGCAAATTAATAGATGGAAGATGATTAAACAGAAGGTTTTGTAGATACAGTACTGAATTCTGCCATCCGGACACATGCAATTTGAAATATGATTATAGAATATAGAATATCAGGCATAAAATGGTTATGAGATTAAAATGTGATTAATTAGATTAATTAATTACAAATCCTGTAATTAATTAGATAACTTTTTTTAATCACCTGACAACTAATATATATATAAAGAATTCGAATGCCAACGTAAGGAACGAAGGTCCGAACGTTCGAACGTTTGGGCTCACCCCTAGTCTGCCTCGAGGGCCTCACCACCATCACACTCGAGAACCTGGCTGGTTCCTTCAGGAGACACACTGCACAAACGATAACATCCTCAAGATGCCTGGTTTCCATCTAGCCGGGTCCATCCACAACAAGCAACATGGTGTGGCAACCTTCGTGAGGACTCAACTAAGCTGGTCAGCCAGTAGCCAAGCCCCACCAGGCTCCAACATCGAGTGGCTGGCTAGTAAAATCCAGAAAACCTCAGTCATTAACGTATACAAGCCCCCACCATCAGAGCTGGCTGCCACGTCCCTCCCGTCCATAACTGCACCCGCCATCTACGCAGGTGACTTCAACTGTCAACACACAGACTGGTGTTACAACCACACAACACCTAATGGAGAGGCGCTCAGCGAATGGGCCTTGAACATCGATGCTCTGCTGTTGTACCACCCCAAGGAGCCACCAAGCTTCTTCTCTGCACGCCGGAATACCTCTACCAACCCGGACCTGGCCTTTGCCGTGTGCGTCACAGCACTTTGCTCTTGTCTGTCAGCTCAGGGCTGCATTTTTTGCAGATCATCCAATACACCGTTCGAAAGTTGAATTTGCCGCCTTTCGATCACCACCACACTCAACCAATTGCGTGCTTCGGGGCTCGAGTTACAAGACGATATATCCGGCGAGCGTCATTTGACAAGCGCTCCGTCAAATGACCCCTTCCGGTTCTGACCGGACCTGAATCACCGCTAATGGGCGAAAATGATTGTTTAGATTCTGTTTAGATTAGATTCAAATGTATTGTCATCATGCAGCACAAGTACAGTACAACAAAACAAAGTCTGGCTTCCAAATGCCGAGTGCAAATGTAACAGTAAAGTGCAATAGTAATATACAATGTACAGGTAATTAAAACCTTGGACTGAGGGTTTGGGAACAGGCTATAACCCTTTATGCTGAGGGCACATTTAGCATAAAACACTTGACGATTGCATACCTAAAGTAATTGAGTATGATTTATTACTTGAACCACTTATAGCACATGCATGTGTCTGGTCTCCTTTGAAAGGAAACATTCTGAACTTTCTTCCACAACAGGAGAAGAATCACTCTGAGTGCTAATGTAATAGAGTTAGAGGTTTGAACACACTGAAATAAAAATAAAGGCCACTCACGTTTTATTTACTTGTTGCCAGATGCCTGTTTTTGAGTTCCAGCTGAGAGGTATACGGAGCTGGAAAACGTAACAGTTCGATCTACAGTACAGGTCCAAAGTGTATAACAATCCCACGGAAGATTTGTGTTTTACAGATGTTTTTGTAATCCTTGTATCTGTAATAATTCGTCAAAAATGGCGGACCGCTTATTGATTTGGACGGTGAATGAGAAATGTTCCAAACAAACAACCTCTTCGTCTTCTTCTCTCCGTTTACCATAGGGATCAGCCCTCATGTAAGATACCATTGGCTCCAGAATTGAATTGGCTACAAAGGTGGTCAATCATTTTCACCATCAGCGGTGACTGGTCCGTTCAGGACCCGGCCAAACCGAATGGCTTGTCAAATGACGCTCGTCGGATGGTTCGTCTTGTAACATGAGACTCGGAGCACGCAACAGGTAGAGACTAGTGGTGTGACGATCCCATGAGATTTCTTTTTCCATAGAAAATGCTACCCAAAGGTCACCACGCCAAAGTGGCTGGTAAGAGTGACAGAGTTACACGCCACTGCCGAATTCTACCCGCATTTGGCGGGTGTTAATGTCAAGCCCTGGTCACAATGATAAACCTAAGTGGAGAAGTCATGATCTGTTGGAATTCACAGCTGCTGTCAGGAGGAGGAGGCAGGTGGGGGACACCTACAGTGTTACGATGGGGTGGCGAGGGAAGGAGAGGAGAACCCAATATGCGGAATGGAAGGAGGCAGAGACGGGAGAATAACGTATAGTGAGAGCTTTACTTGGCAAAGGACAAAAGTACAATAAAGCACAAACATAAAAGGCACTGAGGGGAAACAAAACCTAACCAGAAAAACGGACTGAACAAAACGGAACACTAACAACACTTACTTAGACTGAACAACAATAGGGCAAGGATGACGTTGACAGAGACACGACAGGACACAGGGGTAACGGAGGTAATGACGCCACAAGGAAGGGAGGACAGACCAAACTTAAATACACAGACTGATTATAATGAACAACACCTGGCAAAAGCCAGGCCAAAACACAGAATCAGATAAACACCAAACTAGACACAAAAAGCATAACCAAATACAACAACCAGACAGGAGGACGACATCACACAAGGGAAGGGAAAGCCAACGACAACAAGCATAATGATATCACATTAATCATCACATTAATCATACTTAACAACACAGATATAATAGCCTGCACCATCTGATGGTGCCCGCTAGAGGGCGGCAGGATACCACTGTTCATCTTGTCCCCACTGCCCCAGACAGGGCTCAGTCTGGGACCGTGACACTACAGTGGGATTTGATTTTGATTTGATCTTTATTTATCTCGAACAACCATAAACACACAAACTTGAAATAACAAAAAATAAAATAGAAAACTAAATAAAATACAAATACAAATAAAATATATCTTCCTAGACATGGAAGCAATTGTCAACATAGCTCAAGACAAATGGTTTTGTTCGAGAAGGGACAGAAAAAAGCAAAGCTTATCTGGTCCTGCCCCTTCCTTACGATATCATATTAATATGTAATAACTAATAAGTTGCATACCCATCTATCACTATCAAAAATAATATACCTATCCACTACAGCAAAAGATAAATAAATCATTACAAAAATACTAGTTCACATTATTTTCAAGCTCCTCTAACTTGTGCAAGAATTCCTGTTTATATCTGCATTTAAACATTTCAATAGTATTGTTTTTATTGCTACATCAAGGCCATTCCAAATGGATACCCCACAAACTGAGGATGTCATCAGGATGTCAGAGATAGGGGGACGTCCCTCTGGGTAACTATGGACACACAACGCGAGCTCCCTCCTGGTCCTTGACCACTTGTAGAGAGGGGAGGGCAGAGTTAACCCTTTCACTGCCACACGACAGAAGGTTAACCCTTTACTATCACAGAACAATACACAGAAGGTTAACCTTCTGTCGTGTGGCAGTGAAAGGGTTAACCTGCTGTCATGCGGCAGTGAAAGGGTTAACCTTCTGTGTATTGTCACGTTGAAAGGGTTAACCGTTTGGTAGTGCGGCAGTGAAAGGGTTAACAGGCGGTAAATTCCCAGTCTCCCTGCTGTCTGACGTGCGTGTGCCCACACACACACACACACCCTTACTCACACACACCTACATGCACACATGTACGGTACATACACAATTACATACTGTACACATGCATATAGGTAAGAACTAATGTAAAAGCTAGATGTGTTTCAATTTTGGGAGTTAAATTGTGGAATAGTCTTAGTGACGGGTTGAAGTTGTGTACCTCTCAGGGGAGATTTAAAAAGGCCCTGAAGGGTAAAATAATTCAGGAATACAGTTTTGAGTAAAACATCAAACATTTATTTTCTCTTTTCTTTTTTCTCTTAAAGAAAAAAAAATTATATCTTGCAGCATATTTTTAAATGTCTTTCTTATATTAAAGTATATTTAGTTTTTAAGAATTGTAAAGGATAGGCAAAAATAAGCATGTGCTTCAGCCTATTCCTTTTTTCGGTCATTGAGTTTGGATTTTGTGTGTGAGCATACTTTGAATATGTACATTTGTGATTTGTGATTTTTTTTCTTTTCCTTTTGAAAGTCCACACATGTGTGTTTTTGATTTATCTGTAAACAAAGACCGAAATTGGTGTCTGTCATCATAATGAAGTGTCAAGAGAGGCCATCACCTCCATCAGATGGACAGATGTGAGGGATGAGAGAGAGACATAAGGTTAGAATGACAGAGTGGTGGAGAGAGAGAGAGACATACAGGGTTAGAAATTATAAAGCGGTGGGTGGAGAGAGGGAGAGAGGGAGAGAGAGAAAGAGAGATATGCTGGGTTAGAATGACAGGATGAGAGAGAGACACAGGTTTAGAATGAGAGGGATGGAGGGAAAGAGAGACAATGGGTTAGAATGACAGACGGATGAGAGAGTGACAGGGTTAGAATGAGAGGGATGGAGGGAAAGAGAGACAATGGGTTAGAATGACAGACGGATGAGAGAGAGACAGGGTTAGAATGAGAGGGATGGAGGGAAAGCGAGAGAGATTGATTGATTGAACATTTTATGAACAGATTGCAGAATGGGTACAATACAGTACGGCTCAATACACACAATTGTTAAGGGGATGCAGACCAGAGAAAAACTTTCGTCTTGTTTACATCAGGGTCCCCCATTTTCAATTCATAATTACATTCATATATCATCATCATATCATATACAGTACTGTTGAACAGAGATCCTAAAAGAAAATATATACATTCAAGGGGGAAGAAACGGTACATAATAATAATAATGCAGGACCTGTCGCAGAGGTCTTTAATTGGCATGCAATTATCCTCAATGTTAGCGGTTAGCACACACGGTTAGCACACACACACACACACACCGGAACACACACGCATGCATTGTCTTTGTAGGCTCGCCGATGCGATTCTCCTCTGCGCTTAACCCATCCCGTCGTCCTATTCCCCCCCCCCCCCCCCCCCCCACAAGGGCAGCCGGCACCTATACGACTAAGGTACCCATGTACATGTCAAAATACTTCCCAAAGGTTAGTGAATACCACGACCACAACACCAGAGGAAGCTCAACAAATCATGTTAAACCCAGATTCGGCTCAAACAAGGGACTAAACACGTTTTGCAATTATGCCACATCAATGTGGAACGCCTTACCCAAAGCTGTAAAGGAATGTGAATCCCTACCCACATTCAAAACTGCTCTTAAAGAGCACCTACGGGAGGCTGCAATTCGAAACTGGCCACCGTAAATGCCCAAAACCCCCACCACCTCCTAATAGACAGTCTCCTCCCCACCGCATGTACATGTATTGAGCCGTACTGTATTGTACCCATTCTGCAATCTGTTAAATAAAGTTTTCATTCATTCATTCATTCAGCAGTCGAGGGCTGTGGCGCGAGCCACGCCCGGGGGCGTGAATATTAAAGGCAACCAACTTGTGTTCAGCTTTTCTCTGATTGGCCACGACCCCCCGCCCCCTTCTGCTGCGAGCGCGGCAGAAGTCCCAAATGAAATTAATGATGAAGCGCGGAGCTGTAATCTTTGTCCGACTCGAATCGCGCGAATACACAACGCATTTATCAAAACAACTACACGCTTCACTCGTCAGTGGAGGTGACTCGGTCCAGCTCCAGCAGCAGCGGCCATCTTCCGTTGTAGAAGCCCTTTCAATGACAGAGCTCTCATATTTTGCGAATGCATAAACTATATCTTAAATTATGGCTACGTGTCTAATATGGCTGTCGCTTATCAATGACTTTGCGACAGCCATATTAGACACATAGCCATAATTTAAGATATAGTTTATGCATTCGCAAATATGAGAGCTCTGTCATTGAAGTGGGTGGTGGCAGCGTAACAGCGTTCACTTCACCCTGATGTAAAGTAGCGATTTTTATTGTTTTGTCATGACAAACCAATTACATAATCCAACATATGTGTAAAGAAACAACATATTCCAGTTAACGGTATATTTTTTTAATGATTCATTACGGTATAAATTAGGTTAACTGGAGCTGCGTATTGCCGGCTCTCATATTTGCGAATACAACAGCGTTCAGCCTGATGTAAACAAAACAAGTCATTGCGACGGCCATATTAGACACATACCGTACTTTTCTGACTATAAGCCGCGGCTTTTTTCCCCATTTTTCGACCCTGCGGCTTATATAACAGTGCGGCTTATATGTGGACCAAACCCGAAATTTTTTAAATCGAAATATTGCTTTTTTTAGTATACTATTGCACTAAATGGTAACACTTGTTATGCAAATATGCAACTTGTTTGTTGAAATGTTAATAAATGGGAGCTTCCTCAAACAGCCATCTCTCTCCCGACAATCCCCTCTGTGCACGAACCCTTACATATGGTAATTAAACATTAAAACACCTGCGGCTTATAGTCCAGTGCGGCTTATATATGTACACATCATTCAATTTAGCTGCTGCGGCTTATAGTCAGGTGCGGCTTATAGTGCGAAAAGTACGGTAGCCATAATTTAAGATATAGTTTATGCATTCGCAAAATATGAGAGCTCTGTCATTGAAAGGGCTTCTACAACTTCATGACAGTGATCTAACCCTGGGGGGGGGGGGCATTTTTATCTGTCTCTGTCCGTGGTGCTGAAATGGACAACCCTAACACTGAGTTGCCTGCCTAAATTCAATTAAATTAGAAACTCTTCACGGATCAACTCAGGCCTCACAGCGTGTGTGCTACAGCATCGAAGGGTTGGTGGTTCGAATCCCGCTCAAGCCCATGTCCATCCCACTGCCGTTGTGTCCTTGGGCAAGACACTTAACCTACTTGCCTCGTATGAATGTGTATGCATGTGAATGAATGTTGGTGGTGGTCGGAGGGGCCGTAGGCGTTGATTATTCGCCACGCTTCCGTGAGTCTGCCTCAGAAACAGCGCCTCTACCACCTGAGACAGTTAAGGAAGTTCAGAGGATCGGGGAAGATACTCCAGTCCTTCTACTCAGGAGCTGTAGAGAGCATCTTGACTGGAAACATCACTGCCTGGTATGGAAACAGCACGGCACAAGACAAGAAGGCCCTACAGAGAGTGGTGCGCTCAGCTGAGCGTACTACGGGTATTGCACTACCACCCCTGCAGGTCTTATATAACAAGAGGTGCAAATCCAGAGCCTGCAGAATAATGAAAGACCCTCACCACCCCAACAACAGCCTGTTCAAGCTGCTGCGGTCAGGCAAACGCCTGCGAACACCAGCAACTAGGACAGAGAGACTTCGGCTCAGCTTCTTCCCCCAGGCCATCAGAGCCTTGAACACTGAACTCTCCACACACAAGCACACATGAGCACACACATAACACACACACTGTATACGCTCACACACTAACAGTCACTTTAGCATGAACACACACACACATGCTGCACACACTCACACTCAACGGTCACTTTACACAATGAAAAGGTCACTTTTTTTTTTTTTTTTAAGAACAGGAGTGGTTCTTGTATAGTAAATGGATGGATATAGCAAGTTAGCATAAGGACACATAGTATAATTGTAGATTGTATAGTATAGCATTCTATAGTAGTGTACATAAGACCCAGTGCCTCATCCGTAGCTAACATTGTATTGCAGGACCTTAGCATGTCTTACCATGCTTTTTGTAAACTTTATGTACATTATACCTGTTATGTCTTATTCTTATTACTTGTATTATTGCACAAATGTCTTATTCTCATTCCTATTCGTATTACTTGTATTATCGCACAATCGCTGTGGGCATGACCCCCCGCATTTCACTGTATGCTTGTATGCCGTGACAAATAAAACTCTTGACTTGACTTGGATAAAAGAGTCAGCTAAATGACTAAATGTAAAAAGTAGAGCTCAAGACTTCCTCTTTTTTTTGGCGGATAAAACAAGCTGAACTGCGGGGGATTAGGAGTAGGGAATGAATAATAGGGGGTTGGAACGACCTGAAAAGGCAGTTCAGACACATCAAAACAATAAATAGAATATGTAAAGGAAGTCCCTTACACATTTTTGCTCTTTGTTAATCTTTTTAAAACATTTTAGTTTTCAGGAGAACACCCCTAAGCCGTTGAAATTAAAGACTTTTAGTTTATTATTATTAGAAATCTGAAATGTTATTTAGGTACTGGGGATACATAATAATAACTTGCGTTTTATATAGCGCCTTTCATAAAACCATGCAAGGTTGCTTTCCATAGGGGGAAAAAAACTAAAATAACAAACATGGTGGACAGACACAACATTAAAAGTGGGAAATTAGGGGTTAAAGGCCAAGTTGAAGAGGTGGGTTTTGAGGAGTTGTTTAAAGGAGTCCAGAGTTGTGGAGTTCTGCGGGGAGGGAGTTCCAGAGGGTGGGAGCTGCCACACAGAGAGCTCTGTCCCCAAAGGTCTGCAGTCTGGTTTGGGGGATGGAGAGCTGACCAGTGTCTGAGGATCACAGGGACCGTGACCGAGTGAGGTGGTCTTGGTCGTTTGAAGTCTTCAAATTAACACGCCAAAACAAGCTGTTCAGAATCAATGCCCTTAGTGATGTCAAGTAATCAATTAAATTTGATTAATTAATCAATTCAATTTGAGTCATTCATAAATTAGCTGTGCTTTTTGGAGCCAGGAACCCTGTACTACCCAGTTTGTAGAATTATTTTACCCTTTGGTGTATGGTAGCCACTAGCCAGGCAGGGAAGGAAACGATAAAGAAATTGGTGTGTACAACATCTGCACAAAATGTTCAATAATGAATCATTCAAATTGGATTTTGACTAGTCTTAAAACAAGATTCTAAAACAAGATTCTAATTGGAAATATTTATAAACTTCTGATAATTGTTTATATAATATATATATATATATAAATATAACATTATGGATTGAAACTGTTAAATTCAACGTTGTCTCTAATTATGAAGGTAAAAACACCAGGACACAACAAATGTAGTTCCCTACAGTTTTTATTGGAAGTAACTTATTTGACAACTTTTGTCTGTAGAAAGAAACATTGCGGAAAGGTTTTATGTACAATGATTTTAAACTACTCTTAAACAAGTATAGAAATTAATAATAATGATAGAAAATATCTATGACTGTTCTAATAATACAAGACCAATAAAATATCAGTCACATCCTCAGCTTCACAATAAACGCTAAAAGGAAGTACATTTATATTTTTGTCCTTTTTATTACATCATTTTTCCCCCCCATTTTTTGGAAACACAAGACTTCTCAAACACGTATATCTACCCAGGAGGACGGACATATTTACAGGAAGCAGTTGAGGGTCTGAAATGTACAGAACACTTTGCAGTGAAACCAGGGTGGGGGAAATTAAAAGAACTTTTTTAATTTTTTATTTTTTATTATGGAAATAAAATTAAAAAAACTCTCACCTGGAATCTGAACCAAGAACAATCATTTACCCTCTCCCCAGGTGTGACAGAATCATAGCTATAGAATAATGAACGTGATTCTATTTCTATGGACAGAACAGTATAGCTGGCACTGTAATGAACAGATTTAACCAATATGGGGAGTGCCGAATATATGACAACATAAGGGAAGAGGAGGGTCGGGGACACAACACCAAAGGCTGTGATATTAAGTCGGTATCCTGGTAGTATTTGTTCACGGTGTCACGTGGATCAGTGCATGTGAGCGGATCGGAGCGCGAGCGGCGCGGGGCGCGGAGCGGCCGGTTTTGACGTGAGCGAGGAGTGGGTTTTAAAATGAGTCGGCGCGACGTCCGGAGCGAGAGTTCTCCTCCGCTCCAATCCACTCCAGGCCGCTCACAGTGGTTTAACACTGATGTAATATATACATGCAGTACAATGCCAAAGCAACAGATGGCGATGTACAAACATGAAGGCCATTTTCAACCAATGAGAAGGGTGAACCTGTGATAGGCTGTTCGTTCAGGCTTTGTCACTGTAGAGACGCCCACACTCACTCTAGTTAGAAAAAGTATATCGACGCCATTGTTGTTGACGTTAGCTTACATGCTAACGTTAATGGCAGCGACCATAGCATTGTGGCTCGGCTAGCCTATCATCGCTTAATAGAGATAGTGAATGGATAAACAACGTTATTTAACATTGCAGAATGGCTACAATTACAATGCGGCTCAATACAAACAATTGTTAAGGGGCCCAGGGGGTGTAGACTGTTGTAGTTTGAGCTCATTTACACCATGCTCCAAAAAAAGAAGAAAAAAAACTGCCGAGCGATCTGGCGCGGGGAGCGGGGAGCGCTCGATTCAAGGTGAGCGGGGAGCGAGCGGAGAGCGACTTGGGGGCGGGGTCAACATGAGTGATTAGCGGAGCGGACCAAGCTTTAAAGAGCGAAGAGCGGATTTCTCGGCCGCGCCGATCCGCTCACGTGGTCTGACGTGGATACAGTAAGATGCGAACGCAAGGGTGACTTGCTCAAACGTCTACTCAGATGTGGTTTTCTGGTAGCAGGCCCAAGGTACTTTAAAGAAGTTACTTTGACATCATGAATTTTAGATGGATTTATTATTCTTCTCCAGATTTCACAATGCGGGCAATAGTTCGATTTCAGAATTTGGGGGGAAAAGTTAAAATTTCACAATTTGGGGGGAAAAGTTACAATTTCACAATTTGGGAAAAAGTTAAGGCTTCACAGTGCGGGAAAACCTTCCCATTGGTTCTTTCGGTTTCCCCAAAAAATGCAACGTCAACATTGTTAGCATTCCTCATTGTAGCCGTGGGGCTAGCTGTGTCCCCGCGGTTACAACGCAGAATGCCACAAAAGCTAATGCCGCAGATGCTAACGTTAAAATTTAAACAGAAACCGCAGAACGAGTGTAGAACCACCCCCCCCCCCCCCCCCCTCAAGTGTCAAAAATGTCCCTTCGAGGAGAGGATGGTCTCGTGGCTCGTTCTCACTCAAAGCAGCAAAGCCTAGCAGCAGCGGCTGCCTTCAAGTCCTTCCCGATGTAGAGGAGGAGGTACAGGCACCGCGTACAGCTCCTCTACGTTAGAAATTAACTGAACCGCAGCCGCGCTGCTGCAGAACTCGGGCTGGAGGCTGTCGGAACGTCCCTTTCAGATCACGGCGGCGCGTCGCGGGGAGGCTTTAGTGCGCGACACGCGAGAGGGTTTGTGCTGGGTCACCGGGGGAGGCTTTAGTGTGCGACACGCGAGAGGGTTTGTGCTGGGTCACCGGGGGAGTGACATCCGGGAGAATTGTAAACAAAACCAGAGACTTCCAACTCCTACAGCCCCCCCCCCCCCCCCAGCCGCCAGAGGAATGTGCTCCTATAATAATATACATGGACGTGACCAGGGGGGGGGGTCAGGCTAGTACAACATGCAGAAATGTTTGCAGGTGTGATATAGAATAGCAGCCGATAAAAATAGTTTTAGGGTTGGGCATCGTTTGGATTTGAACAATTCCGATTCTCCATATGGATTCTTGTTCTAAACGATTCTCGCTTCCGATTCTTTGAGGTGCAGGTCAAAACAGGTCACAGCTTATTTCGCAGGAGATTTTATTCTTTTTTTGAAAAATCTTAAATTTTTTTCATACTATTCACATTTTCAGTTGACTTGATACAGTTTAATTTGGTTGCTGTACTGTAACTAGGGTATTAATTAACAAAGTAATTTTTTTTTAAGAATCGAAATTAAGAATCGAAATGCAAATATGTTACTTCCAGAACCGGAAGTTAGGAACCAATTCCTATTAGAACCGGTTTTCGGTGCCCAACCCTAGGTCTGAATGTCTTTGTCCTCCTCTGGGGCAGAGAAAATGGGACAGTGCACATAATTGATGTTCTTCGCCTTTAGGAATCCGTCTAAAGAGTCGAACACCTCTATGTCAGAGGAGGGAGACGCCACTGCTAGTTTTGAGGTGGAGTCTTGCGCCTCACAAAGAGGAAGAATGACTACATGGTCTTTATCTGTGGGTTCAAATGTAAGGTCTGACACGACCACACACATAACCATCCAGTCGTCATCCTTCTCCTCCGTCTCAGCTCTATATTGGAAGTCTTTGTCTCCCGTCACAGATGTCTCCTCACTTTGTGGAGATTCCTCCACCGTCAGTTCCCTCTGGTCTAGATCTATGGATTGTTCACGTTGCAAATCTTCATGTTTCAACCCTTGATCTTTAAGTGAAGCTTCAGTCTTGGCCGCACTTTCACACTGTGAAGAGTTAAAGATTGCAAGTTTAGTATGTTATAGGCTCATATCTCCGATTCATATGTCCCATGCATACTGATGTGGATACACAGATACTGATGCCGGTATTGAAGGTGATACCAGGCTAAAGTACTGCAGGTACTGAAGGTGATACCAGGCTAAAATACTGCAGGTACTTACTGGGTGTGATTTGTATATTTACAGTTGTGAAGTTAATCTAACCTCACTTGGACTCAAACTCTCTCTCTATATATACACACACTAGAGAATAGTTCAGTTAGCAAATATAAAGAATAGTCAGATTTAACTTCAGTTAGTAAATATAAACAGTCATATTTAACTTAATTTAGTAAATATAGAGAATAGCCATATTTAACTTCAGTTAGTAAATATAGAGATTAGTCATATTTAACTTCAGTTAGTAAATATAGTATACAAATAAATAATAATAATAAATACAAATAATGTTGTTAATATATAGAATAGCTACTGATGTCTATATGATATGGACCTATGACTCCTACAATGTGATTGTAAGGAGGAACATGTATTCACACTACCTTACATACACTATGTTCTCAGTCACTCTATAGCCATAAATGGACTCCCGTCTCTGCACAGTATCTGCTTCTGACACTAATGTAAACGGCCTATGATATATAATTAGCGAAGGGAGATGTACCTTATGGACTAATATGAACAGTCGAGACACAGTATACAGTATGCATCATGAGAACTTACATGTCAGAATTGACATGTTAAATATGTATCACGTAATATGACTCTTTGTCTGAGAGATATAAAAATGTCCATGTACACTGTGTTACTGTCTCTTCTATCCTGTGCTCTTTATTCTCTCCTCTTCGCCTCCATTCTTCCCCACTCCATTACTAATGAAAGAGTGGATCAAACTATATGGATCCATATTATAATAAACAATCTTATTGAACTTTAGGAATTGTGTCCTAATCATTCGGATATTAATTTCAATATTAGTATTCAGATTTCTATTCTTAATACCTCGGACCACGGATCTTGATTTACATTAAAAAAAATCATTACAGTGATATAATCACCTGCATAAACAGTGGCTCAGGAGGTAGAGCGGTCGTCTGGTAATCAGAAGGTTCCCGGTTCGATTCCAGCTCCTCCCAGGCAGTGTGTTGAAGTGTCCTTGAGCAAGGCACATAACCCTTAACTGCTCCCGATAAGCAGGTCGGCACCTTGCACCTCTGCCGCCTGTGGTGTTTAAGTTCTGCCTTTGTCTTGAAGCTCTCCCCACACTGGTCACAGCAGTAAGGTTTCTTTCTTGTGTGTACCAAGCGGTGTCTTTCAAGAGTTCTCTTTCTTTTGAAGCTCTTCTCACACTGGTCACAGCAGTAAGGTTTCTTCCCTGTGTGTACCAAGCGGTGTCTTTCAAGAGTTCTCTTTGTCTTGAAGCTCTTCTCACACTGGTCACAGCAGTAAGGTTTCTTCCCTGTGTGTACGATGTGGTGTAGTTTAATTTCATCCTTTCTTTTGAAGCTCTTCCCACACTGGTCACAGCAGTAAGGTTTCTCTCCTGTGTGTCCCATGTGGTGTCTTTTAAGATTATCCTTTGTCTTGAAGCTCTTCTCACACTGGTCACAGCAGTAAGGTTTCTCTCCTGTGTGTCCCATGTGGTGTCTTTTAAGATTATCCTTTGTCTTGAAGCTCTTCTCACACTGGTCACAGCAGTAAGGTTTCTCTCCTGTGTGTCCCATGTGGTGTCTTTTAAGATTATCCTTTGTCTTGAAGCTCTTCTCACACTGGTCACAGCAGTAAGGTTTCTCTCCTGTGTGTCCCATGTGGTGTCTTTTAAGATTATCCTTTGTCTTGAAGCTCTTCTCACACTGGTCACAGCAGTAAGGTTTCTTTCCTGTGTGTACCAAGCGGTGTCTTTTAAGTTCATCCTTAGTCTTGAAGCTCTCCCCACACTGGGCACAGCGGTACGGTTTCTTTCCCGTGTGTACCAAGCGGTGTCTTTTAAGTTTATCCTTTCTTTTGAAGCTCTTCCCACACTGGGCACAGCGGTACAGTTTCTTTCCTGTGTGTACCAAGCGGTGTCTTTTAAGTTCATCCTTTCTTTTGAAGCTCTTCTCACACTGGTCACAGCAGTAAGGTTTCTTCCCTGTGTGTACCAAGCGGTGTCTTTCAAGAGTTCTTTGTCTTGAAGCTCTTCTCACACTGGTCACAGCAGTAAGGTTTCTTCCCTGTGTGTACCATGTTGTGTTGTTTAAGTTCATCCTTTGTCTTGAAGCTCTTCTCACACTGGTCACAGCAGTAAGGTTTCTTCCCTGTGTGTACCACGTGGTGTTGTTTAAGTTCATCCTTTGTCTTGAAGCTCTTCTCACACTGGTCACAGCAGTAAGGTTTCTCTCCTGTGTGTACCATGTGGTGTCTTTTAAGTTGTGCTTGTGTCCTGAAGCCCTTCACACACTGGTCACAGCAGTAAGGTTTCTCTCCTGTGTGTACGATGTTGTGTTTATTTAGAGCCGCCTTTCTCTTGAAGCTCATATCAGACTGGTCAGAGTAGTAAGGCTTCTCTCCCATGTGTACCATGTGGTGTTTTTTTCTTTAGATTTGCCTTTCTCTTGTAGCTCTCCCCACACTGGTCACAGAGACATGGAGGAATTGAGGCGTCATTCGTATTGGTTGTCGGGCAGCAGGACAGGATTTGGATCTGGGGAACAGAGAGAGAAAGAAACATTCCAATGAAGAGATAGGTTTGTAAACTTGCAGTCTAAGGCTATTTATAGATCTATGCTTTAATACCTTCTGAGGAACCGTGTGTAGCACTTGTGTTAATAACAGTAACAGCTGTTTGCCACGGGCACAGTTCTAGGTTAGAATGCGACGAGGAGTAATATGCACAATTAAAAGAATAGTAGACCAGAGGCAGAGTTATAACAATAACCGATGTTTTAATTAAAAGCGCGCTAGATAAACAGTAATAATACATACATACGTAAAGTACAAGTTATGCTTTGAAGTATCCCTTTTAGATTAGGTCAGTAACCTCTCCTTGCGGGAGGGTTAGGTCGATATCAAGGCCTAGGTCGATTGGATCAACACATTGGGGTTCGTTCAGACGTCTGAGGTTATCATCGGTAACTCTATATTAGTTTATCAGGGAATGCAAATACCTTATTAGGTGAATTGGCCCTTTAAACTCTTTTTCTTTACAGGAAGTGATTCGGCTATAATCGAGATGTCATCTAGAAGGTTCTATTATGACATCACCACAAACGGTCTAGAAGGTTCTATGTTCTAGAAGGTTCTATTATAACATCATACGGTGGTAGCATTTACCCTCTAATTCTTATAGAATATCTGTATCCATATATAAAGTTAAATCAAATCAAATACAAAATACAATATCAAAATAACAAAAGATGAACGGGATCGACTCCCTTGGAAGTCCTTGTAGTCTCGTTCAGTTCAATCCTACCGGACTGTTAGTTGAGCAATAGTTGGCATTAGTCTGGAGGTATATCAAATGTTTCGGGGTTGGCTCGCCATCGGGTATCGATCCAGCTAGGCACACTTAGTGATGGGTGGTCTGGACTGCTCCGGGATGCTGGTTGAGACTTGCGGCTTTCAGTCGGTTGGTTAGTCCGGTCCGTCTGGTCGATGTTGCTGGTTCGGAGGTCGAGACGGAAAGAGAGCTGGCTTCTTGAGCGCTAGCTGTATTTATAGGAAACCAAGATGTTCCGGAACGTTCTATATGACATCATAGGATGACATCACAAAGGTTCCAGAACCTTCTATCATGACATCATACGCTGGTTTACATTCTATATACAGGAAGTGGGACCTCATGGTAAAACAGGAAGTGGTAGCTCACAGATAAACAGGAACTATTTATGTTCCTTTGATAATTATGAATCTGAACCCTGGGTTACACGTGCCTTACCGTGAAATTACAGAGGTGACTGTTCATTCTCAAGTAGACGCATAGCATGAGGTGACTTTACACCACATGGATTAGTTAGAATTAACACCTTAAGCCCGACAGGCCCGGTACAGGGCCGAGATTCATATCACGCCATAAATCGATCAATACAGAACATATTCATTAATGTTGCGTTTCTTTTTCAAATGTAGCCAAGAGTAAATACCTTAACCCTATCAAATGAGGCATTTTCAAGTGTATATTTTCAGCACTACGTTTGTTTACCAACGTAATATTGCAAAGATTCGCCCCATTTTGCCGCCGTCCTGCAGACAGACGTGTACTTGGCGCCGTTATGGCGACAGGTGGAGTGGTGTGTTGCGTTCGTCTTGTGTGTCTAATGTTTGGACTAAAATGTCCTAGTTTATAGTTAGCTTTTAATTTGCCGGTGTCCTATGCTGCAAGAGTCAGATTGGACTACTACTGGGGAAAGTTTTAACAATGTATGGACTAAGTAAGGACATTTGTTTGGTGTAGTCAGTCACTGGGGACAATTGACGCCGATCACGCCGATGGATCCAAATGGAATTTGGGATTATCCGATATAGGCCGTGAGCCAGGGCCCCAAATTTGGGCCGCGGCTACCATCTTGGGGGACTAACTTTCATAGTGATTTTTGGGAAGGTATACACCCCTGCTTCTAGAAAAGATGTGATAGCAATGCAGCAGTTGCCTCCAAATGTGTCCTATCACATCTTTTATAACACTACCAAGCATATTTTTCAGGCCTCCTGTCCGAAATTACATGCCCCAAATGAATCATGATAGCTCCTGAACCATAAAGCCTATATTCATGTTTCTGGTCTCCTTTGATAGGTAACAAGCTAGGACATATGAATCCAGTGTAAGTAAACCCACATCTATTACCATTCCAGAGTAAATGGCGATACAATGAAGGAAAACATCATATTTGTACCCTCGCCTGGTACATAATCTTAATTTAAAAGGCAATATGACCATTATAACCAATATCCCATGGATAATAATGCAACTGAATGTATTCTCCTACTCCTCGACTACAAATCTAACTCTGGATGTGATGAAAATACACAAAATACAACATTTATGATACAATTCATAAAGATATCCCATTCGATCCATGGACATGACTTTTCAAGGTTTTTCAATCTAATTATTGTCATCTGACTCCACCCACCCATATGAACAAACATTTGATTGGATGTCTATAAGCCAATTACTGTTCTAACATCATCTAAAGTGGACTGCATTAGAGCCACACCCTTCTTTCAGCAAGCATGGGCGATCGTGATCCTAGGAGAAAGCGTAAGGATCAATTAATCATGTTTTAAACATGTTACTGTGCAGGTTAAGAGGTTAAGATGTTAACATGTTACTGTGCAGGTTAAGAGGTTAAGATGTGTTAACATGTTACTGTGCAGGTTAAGAGGTTAAGATGTTAACATGTTACTGTGCAGGTTAAGATGTGTTAACATGTTACTGTGCAGGTTAAGATGTTAACATGTTACTGTGCAGGTTAAGATGTGTTAACATGTTACTGTGCAGGTTAAGAGCTTAAGATGTTAACATGTTACTGTGCAGGTTACGATGTTAACATGTTACTGTGCAGATTAAGATGTCAAAGTACATAATCTGTGTTTAACCCTTATGTTGTGTTCGAGTCTCCTGTGACCCGTTTCAAGTTTAAATTATATAATAACAACCCTCTATTTATTTTCATTGGAACGAGGCTTCATGATATCCTTCACGATAGCTATATAAACACTACACAATTGATTTTCAAAATGTTTTGCTAATTCTGAAGGTCTCTCTAAAACAAAAGTGTATAATTTGGTGTTCAGGTCTGGGAAGACCCAGCAGTGCATTTAAATGTTGTGGGTAACTCTGGGTAAAATTTGGGTCAGTCAAGATTCATCTTTGATCTTTAGACACCAGGGACCAAGAACCAATCTCACAAGATATAGTTGGGTATCTGCCAACCATCAATTCACCAGCCACACAGTTGACCAGTGTTTGAAATCCTGAATCAATCAGAGATAATCAGGAAGGAACTGCATCTAGAAACAATTGTGGTAGTCATGGATCAAGCACTCTATGCGAAAGCCACTGAAATATCCTGGAAGCACAAAGAGCGCTTCTCCAACATTCTTCTCAGAATAATCCTCAAGTTATTTAAATTGTTTTTATTGGTTTTTTAAAGGTTCAACAACATTATATACATACGTACAAACATACATACAATACATGACTACATATAACCGCACAATACCTAAAATAAATGAAAAATAAAGTAGACAAATTAAAATAAAAATAGTAATAATAATCAAAGAAAATTGCATTGTTCCTATACAGGTTGTCACTTGCCATATAGAAATTGCCTATCTAATAAATCACCGTCCTATGCCTAAGCATCCTCAGCCGGGAATTTT
Source organism: Notolepis coatsorum (assembly GCF_963971535.1). NCBI lineage: Eukaryota > Metazoa > Chordata > Actinopteri > Aulopiformes > Paralepididae > Notolepis > Notolepis coatsorum. The sequence continues at coordinate 91,221,890 of NC_140179.1, read as the reverse complement.
AGATTGAAATAATCCAGAAATGGCTGCCAAACTTGGAAGAATTTCTGGGTAGAGCCCCTGGTGGAGTATTTAAGTCTCTCGTTTTAGGTGTGCCATCACATCTTCGACCCAGCGTCGATGTGATGGAGGGATGGCTGACTTCCAATTAAGCAAAATAAGGCGTCTAGCCAACAAAGAGGAGAAGGCCACAGCATCTGTTTGAGCGATACCCTGATTTCGCCAGGGAGCACTCCAAAAACTGCAACCAAGTGGTTGGGGCTGATCTCCCGGTCACACATGAAGGAAAATGTTTCAAAAACAGAAAGCCAGAATCGGGCTTTAGTGAATAGGAATAGTGATGGGCATGACCAGAACATATGGCAGAGAGTGGCTGGAGCCTGATGGCACCTGGGGCAGGTCGGATCCACATCCGGGTAGATCTCGGAGTCTACTCTTAGGGCGCGTTCACACCTACCCTGTTTGGTCCACTTTAAGTGGACCATGGTCCCTTTAGATCGATAGTCCGTTTGGTTTGTACAGGTGTGAACGCAAACCGAACTATAATGAGGACCAAACAACCGAACCATGGTCCTCTTGAAAAGTTGGGACTCGGTTCGTTTCAATCGAACTATAGTACCTAATCCAGGAAGCAAAGTAGCGTACTCCTCTCTAGACTGGCGCCGCAGTCTCTCTCTTCCTCTCTCTCTATAGACTCGCGCCGCGTGCACCCCCCAACTTTCTCCTGCATGAGGAGGACATTCACGGACATTCTCTCAGATAAAGAAAAAAAGCTTACATACTTTTTGGGTAATTTCATAATAGCAGCGTGGACCAGCTCTGTAACAACAACGCATCTCGAGCTGCTTCTATGCAGCTGTCTAGTAGTTGACAGCTTACGAAGGGGCTCTCTCTCCCTCTCTCTCTCCCTCTCTCTCCCTCTCTCTCTCTCTCTCTCTCTCTCCCTCTCCCTCTCTCCCTCTCTCCCTCTCTCCCTCTCTCCCTCTCTCCCTCTCTCCCTCTCTCCTCTCTCCTCTCTCCTCTCTCTATTACGCTGCCGGCAACTGATTACGTTTGTGAGTGCTATAGTCCAATAGATGGGACAGCATGTCCTTTGTTTACAAATTAGATCCGCACCAAACAGGGTAGTGTGAACGCAGACCAAAAGCAAACAATGTATCATTTTCACATTTGGTCGACCAGAAAGTCCGGACTTTCAGATGTGAACACACCCTTAGAGAGGTGTAGTCTATGAAATACCTTTAATTGGAGTAATCCATGTCTGATGCAGACAGATGATGAATGTATTCTTTTAATTGCCAAGAATCGTCAGGGATTTCAAGTCCCATATCCTTATCCCATGACTCCCTGATACGGTCCAGTGATGGGGATGCCATCTCTTGGATATCACTGTATAGTGAACTCACTATCCTCTTTTGTTTTGAGTCTCCCTCCAGCCACCTGTCTGGTTGAAGTACAGGAAAAGAAGCAAAATATTTCTTTACAAAACCCCGCACCTGTAAATATCTAAAAAAATGTGAGCGGGGGATGTCATACCCGCCTACCAACCGTTCAAAGGACATAAAAAGCCCTTCTTTAAACAGGTCCTTCACCTTCTTTAGCCCCTTTCCGGCCCATGTTTTGAATGCTGCATCCATGAGTGAGGGCGTAAAAAGTGCATTAGATGCAATTGGGAGATAGGGTGAGGCTTGTTTATATTTAAAGTGAGTCCTAAACTGTGCCCATATACGGAGTGAGCCAATCACCATGGGGTTATTTGTGAGGCGCTTTTTACTGAGTGGCAGAGGAGCCAGGGAGCGAAATTAACTTTTTGACTCACCGGCCAGTGGCGGGTAGATGGGAAGAATCTACCCGCCAAGCATATTTCTTACCTGCCAAATTTTTTTTGATTACAAAAATAAATAAATGTATTTTATATAAAAAAATTTTTTTTAATAAAATATATATATTATATAATCATACTTGTAGTTGTATTATCTGCAAAACATCGCCACCACGCAACAAGTCAAAATGCTCGCTATCTGCAAACAGCTCTACTGTGTGTGTATACTCGAGTAGCCTCCAGCTCCAGCAAGGATTCTCCGGCGCTGCACCTGGACCTTAAACTCTACATTCAGCATGCAAGGATTCTCCGGCGCTGCAGCTGGGCCCTATTCAACGTGCCCTCATGCGAGAGCAGAGACAGAGCAGAAGAAGAGCGTGTCGCGGATGTCACGTTGGTAAACAAGCCAACGAGATGGATTCTCCGGCGCTGCAGCTGGGCCCTATTCAGCATGCCCTCATGCGAGAGCAGAGACAGAGCAGAAGAAGAGCGTGTCGCGGATGTCACGTTGGTAAACAAGCCAACGAGATGGATTCTCCGGCGCTGCAGCTGGGCCCTATTCAGCATGCCCTCATGCGAGAGCAGAGACAGAGCAGAAGAAGAGCGTGTCGCGGATGTCACGTTGGTAAACAAGCCAACGAGATGGATTCTCCGGCGCTGCAGCTGGGCCCTATTCAGCATGCCCTCATGCGAGAGCAGAGACAGAGCAGAAGAAGAGCGTGTCGCGGATGTCACGTTGGTAAACAAGCCAACGAGATGGATTCTCCGGCGCTGCAGCTGGGCCCTATTCAGCATGCCCTCATGCGAGAGCAGAGACAGAGCAGAAGAAGAGCGTGTCGCGGATGTCACGTTGGTAAACAAGCCAACGAGATGACGCGCCGTGAGAGACGGGGTTGCCAAACACTGCGACTGTCGTGTTTTTTTTTTTTACATGACTATAAGGTACCCGTCACACGCCGGGCAGACCTCTCAGTGGCACATGCCAAATGTAAAAACTGCCCGCAAATGGCGGGTGGCGGGGTCCAATTTCGCTCCCTGAGTGGAGCACACACTAGTGAGGATAGCGATACCGGGTGTGCGGAGTGTTGTTCCATATCAACCCACACCAATCCGCCTCCCCCATGTGATGCAGCCATCCAATATGTCAATTTATGGATGTTTGCCGCCCAAGTTAATCATTGGAATAACTGCCCACTGAACAAGTAAATTGAATAGTAAAGTGTCTTTCAAATACCACCCGAGAATGCACTACTTAAATATGTGAGCAAAATATTTTGATGTTGATAATGATGTCTACAATGTTTTACTGTTTTTAGATTATCATTGTTAATTGTGATTGTCATATGTATCTCATGTTGTTATGTTTTGTGTTTTCTGTTGTCTTTCTGTGTGGACCCCAGGAAGACTAGCTTGCCACTTAGGTGACAGCTAATGGGTATCCTTTTAAACAATAAACAACAACAACAACAACAACAATAAACAATGGGGACATTCCATACCATATGTAATGCCTTAGCCATCCTAGGAAAGCGATTTCCGGATGCTGGTCTAAAAGACATATGCATAGAGGCTGGAATTGTCGCAGAGGGTTCGGTCAATGGAGACCTTGATGGTAAACACTATAACCGTGCTGTCAGGGTCCACAAGTACATCTATGAAGCACTGATGAGACTCGCATGGGCAGAGTTCACACCGTGGGTTGAGGACAGCATTCCAGAGAAGAGTGGGATGATCAACAGTACATATCCCGAGGCTGTCCGTCACCTGAACTCGAGTACAAATGTACAGGCACTTTGTACAATAAGGGCTAGCACCAGCCAACATGCACTTTAAGGCAATATGCACTTTAAAACTGGAACACTGAGCAATTTATTTTAGGTACTGTAGCATTTTTTCTTTTTAATTGTTTGTGTAAAACTCTTTATTGTGGGGATTGTACTCTTGTGTTTTTATATTGTATTCTTGTGTTTTTATATTGTATTCTTGTGTTTTTATTAGTGATGCACCGATGTGAAAATTGTGGCCGATACCGATAACCGATATTAATATTGCTGTTCTGGCCGATACCGATATTTACCGATGTCGATATCTCTGTATAGAAAACACTTTTTTATGATAATCAAATAAAGAGCTATTTTCCAAAACGCATAATTCTTTTTACTTTTGTAACTTATTTTCAGAAATGACTGATATTTTGAAACTATTAAGGCCAAAACATGTAAAAAGAAGAAAAAAAAGATAAAAAAAAAAAAAAAAATTAAAAAAAATGTTTTTTTTTTTTTTTTTTTATATCGGCCCTATCTTGATATCGGACCGATACCGATGTGTAAAAAAACGGCCATATCGGCCGATATTATATCGGCGGCCGATATATCGTGCATCACTAGTTTTTATATTGTATGTTTTTAACATTGTCTGTACTGTACGTGGCACCAAGACAAATCCCAATCAACAGTGTTGAAATGGCAATAAAGTTTCTATCTATCTATCTATCAAATCACTCTTGGACAATGTGAAAGACATGGCCAGTGACTTGAACCAACAGATGGCGAACAATCTGCTGCAAAGTCCTAGCTGAGCTGATAACCCTGTGGACAGACTTTCTGGAACACCTCCGTCACAACAATGGAGAGCTAGGGCTGGGCGATATGGCCTAAATATGATATCACGATATTTTCGGACCTTTCGGCGATACACGATACACATCACGATGTTTTTCTTTTTTACCCCAAACAATTCATTATGTGGCTTACCAAGACAGTATTTGAGTTTGCAAGCTAACATTAAAGACAAAATAAAATACCCATGCATTTAGCATTTTTATATTATATATTGGTTTAGATTATTGGATTATTAGATTATATATTGCATATATTTAGCAATGAGATATTATATGATTTAGATATGAAATATGAATTGAAAATGGGGGACCCTGATGTAAACAAGACAAAAGTATTTCTCTGGTCTGCATCCCCTTAACAATTGTATGTATTGAGCTGTACTGTACCCATTCTGCAATATGTTAATAAAGTTTTAAATCAATCAATCAATAGCATTTTAGCATTTTTATGAAACTACTGTATATTTGTATGTCTCTAAATGTTTTGATGAATTGAAAATGGAGGACCCGTATGTAAAAAAGCCGAAAGTCTTTTTCTGGTCTTCATCCTCCTGTACTGTATTGTACCCATTCTGCAATCTGTTAATAAAGTTTTCATTCATTCATTCTGACGGAAAACAGAATAATTTTGATTGACAGTCGAGTCTGCCAATTACGTCACACCGCTTGCACCCGCCCTGCTGTTCTTAGCACCAATCGGCAAGCGCTATTACTTTTTGACTTCCTGAATGTCCTGTGTGCTGACAACAACAAAGCTACTAACATTAGCTCCCCCCGGCCGACGAGTAGGAGACCAGTGCACTGCTCCGCAGGATGACTAAATGAGGCATAATGATTTTACCTCAACGAATGTTATAATAAAAGCCTTTCCATACATCTGTCTGATTGAAAACTTTATTAACAGACCGCGGAATGGGCATATCTCAGCACGGGCTGAGATATGAACGAGTAACGTGTGGACCAGATTGACGCGACACAATCCTATTGGGCAAAACATCACGATATCCACGATACGTTGAAAAAGTGTATCGTTAATGAACTGTACCCGATATTTATATAATATCGTCATATCGCCCAGCCCTATGGAGAGCTTTCTGCATTCTGGATGTTATACATTGACATGGTAGAGGACGTAATACTTGGCCTTCTGCGTGCCTCTCGGGAGGGGGACTGGGAGTTGCACCTCCATGCTATAAGAAGCATGATCCCATGGTGCTTTGCCTATGATAAGATAAATTATGCCAGGTACCTGTCCCCTTACTTTGCTCAGATGACAAACCTCCCAGAGAAGCATCCTTCTGTGTACGAGGCCTTCAAGACAGGCCAATTCTCAGTGCAGCTGTCAAGTAACAACCCCTTTGGACGGATCCCTGTGGACCAGGCTACTGAAGTCACAGTTAACAAAGACACACAGACTCCTGGAGGCACAACAAGGTTCAGCCTGAATGCCGGAGCGGTCAAGCGCCACTACATAACAGCTGAGCACGTCAGTGCATTCCTGGGACAGTTAAGGGAGATGGTGCAAGGTAACAAATCAGAGGTTTGTCATGCGGAGCTACAGCGGCCAAGAATCCAGAAAGATGAGGAAGCAGTTTCAGCAGTGGTTAGCCTCATACAGGAATGGGTCAACCCATTTGCAGAGAAGCGGGACCTCATTAGCATCTCTACAGCAAAGACAGCCCCCAAGGAGATTGCCTCCGACCTGATGAATGCATATGAGATTGGTGAGCAATACAATCTTCAAGGATGAGAGACTGGAGAAAGACCCACCAGCAAAAGAATTCCATGACCCAATGAAAACATTCAGTGATATGTGTAAGAAGAAAGAAGTTAAATCAAGTGGGAGGGCAGTCATCTTAAAAGCAGACAGGTCTTTGTTTGGACGCATCATAGTGATGGCACAAGGGCAATATGGAGGATATCCTTTCTCATCCCCTTGGGCCATTGCCCTGGGCCCTGTCCACACGAGACGGATTGCTGAGAAAGACCAATAAAGCAACTTTGGCCACGACCTTGCAGAAAAATTTTGCAGAGCAGAGCAACTCCCAGGGAACTCTGCTACAGTGGTTGGTGGAATGAACTTAGTCCAAAGAGTGAAAGGTGATCAAGTTACTTTCAGAGATGTTGCCACAACAGTTCTGGGTATGGCTTTGAGGGAAGGCAGTCAGAGTAGCAGAATAGATGTTATTAGGGATGCCCCGATCACGTTTTTTGCCACCGATACCGATCACCGATCGTCGTGAGCCATATCGGCCGATACCGATCCGATACCGATCGTTTTTGATTAAAAAGAAATAAAAAAATTTGATATAAAAAGTTTTTTTTTTTTTTTTATAAAATATATATATTATATAATTAGACTTGTACTTGTATTATCTGCGAGACATCGCCACCACGCAACAAGTCAAAATGCTCGCTATCTGCAAACAGCTCCACTGTCTGTGTGTACTCTAGTAGCCCTAGCTCCAAAAAGGATTCTCCGGCGCTGCAGCGGGACCCTATTGGTAACGTTATGCTTTGGTCATTTCACATTCAGCAAGCCCTCAGCTTGAATACGCATTCAATCAATGTTATAAGACATTGATATCAGGAGCTATCTGTAGCTACTGCTAGCCGGCTAGATGACGTTAAGACAACTATTTAGTTCAATCGGACATTTCGTTTTGAACCGTGAACTAACGTCAGCTAACGCAAGCTAACGCAAGCTAACGGAGATATCAACATGGGCTACTGGACTTCCTGGGGCATTTGTTGATATCCGGAGCTATCAGTAGCTAGCCGGCTAAATACCGTTAGACAATGCCTACTAAAAGTGAATAGTTGACTGGGTAATTTTGTTTAAACAGTAACGATAGCTAGGTAGCTAACGTTAGCTCAGGTCGAATGCACTATCTAGACTCAGCAGAGGAGGTCCGCCTCCTCTGTGTTTACAAACTCTACACGGGTACGGGCGGGGCTAGGGAGGAGGAGCAGTTTGCAGGTCCTGTGCGTCTGAGACAAGCGAGTGAGATATCCACTTGATCAGTTTCCGCGATCGGCGAATATGACTAATTATCGGAATTCCCCGATCGCATATTTATACTGATTATCGGCCGATAACGATCGGTGGCCGATCGATCGGGGCATCCCTAGATGTTATGTTTGACACATACAAGGAGAACTCTATCAAGAACAGTGAAAGATCTCTATGGGGTGAAGAGACTGGTCATGAGTTGCAAGGTATCACAGGCACACAGATGGTGAGGCAGTGGAGCTTCCTCACCAAAGTCGGTAACAAAACTAGTCTCATTAGCTTTATAGTCGATGAATGGAGGAAGGCAGAGTACAGAGCAAAGCTACAGTACAATATTCTGTATGCAACTGTGAATGACAAATGTTACAGAATCACATCTCAGGACAGTGAGGAGGTGTCAGCTCTTCAATGCCAACAAGAAGAAGCAGATGGCCGCCTACTTCTCCAGGCTGCCCATGCCACAAGAGAGGGATACCCATCTGTAGTTATCTGCTCAGAAGACACGGATGTCTTTAGCATTCTGTGACAAGATTGAGGCCCCATTGTTCCAGATGTGTGGCAGTAAATCCCGTGCAAGGCTTGTGGACATCAGGAAGGTTGCTGCCACTGTTGGCGTAGAGGTGTGTAGGGCTCTCATCGGGTTGCATGCATATACAGGATGTGACACTGTAAGTGCTTTTGCAGGCAAAGGGAAGACAAGTGCCCTAAAAATTCTGACCAGCAACAGGCAAAATCAGGACACATTCTCAGAGTTGGGTCAGGAATGGGATCTCTCCCCAGAGCTGATGGACAAACTAGAGGCATTTACATGTCTCCTGTATGCCACAAAAGCATCAACCACCAACGTCAATGAGCTCAGATATCACATTTTCTGTGCCAAAAAAGGTGAACTTGAAAGTCATCAACTCCCACCATGCAAGAACTGCTTAACAAAACATGCACAGAGAGCCAACTACCAGGCTGGTATATGGAGAAGATGTTTGGAGAAGGACCCACAAGTGCCAAGCCCTGTTGGCAGAGGCTGGAAGATGGAGAGAGAAGAGGAAGCTGAACAGTTGGTGGTGGACTGGATGGAAAACCAGCCAGCACCCGATGCCGTCCTGGATCTACTGGCCTGTAACTGTCCAAAGAAATGTTCACTCCCAAGATGTATGTGTGTTGAAAATGGCCTCAGGTGCACTGACATGTGTAGACTGGCAGACTGTGAGAACCAGGCATCCACCTCAGATAGTGTGGAGAGTTCTGATGAAGACGTGGAAGACATTAGGGGTGGACGGTATGGTCTAAAATTTATATCACGGTATAATTTGAAGCATAGACGGTAACGGTATATATCACGGTATCAGTGTTTCCGTTAGAATAATTTTTTTTGCCTGATAGGCAGGCTATATAAAGAATGACATCCTCAAGGCATGTAGATTTATAATATTTTAACTTAAAACTAGGCTACTTTTGCGTATAAAGTCATTATATTCCAAATAAAATAAGTCCCGAGTCGAGACTCCGTGCTGCTCCCATTGCAAACAGCGGGGCTGGATGCTGGATTTTGCTAGAAGCATAATATGTAGCTTGCACTGTGCAATACTCCAATTCAGCCATTGGCAATTCAGCCGTTGGGTGGGGGGGCGGTTGAGCGGGCCTGTGACCAGACCTGAAAGCGCCCCTGGCTCTGCGGCTCTGCAGCTGCATGCTATTCGCAAATCCACTGCTGCAGCTGTCCTCCCGCTGCAGCCGTCGTTATCATAACACTACACACATATCATAATGTTTACAGCAAACTGTAGTTGATCACCAGGTATGTTTTATTAACATAGAATAATTCATATAAGAAAAACGATAGGGAAATCTCTTACCTTTCTCCACTGGTTAAAAATGCCAGGAACTGAAATTGAAACTTGCTGTGCGCCGCGGTGATATGTGTTTATTATGAAATGACAATTGCGTGTTGACACGCCCACTGCGCGAAGCCTCCTAAATAACTTTTTCCAGTTTGCACATATCTATTATCTATGACTAATTCTATCTATTTTAGGGGCAAATGCGATTGAAATAGTCGCGCTGTGGTTACATGACGTCATTGCTATTTTAGAGCTGCTCTACCAGTTACACGGTATAGTCAAAATCCATACCGTAGAGCAAATTCATACCGCTTATACCGTTTATACCGTCCACCCCTAGAAGACATGGAAGAAAATTATTATGATTACTAGGTTATTAACACTTTGACTGCCAGGGGGCGTCTTTAGACGTCTTTGCTGGCCATGCTAAAGTTGCCGGGGGACGCTGTACGTCGTCTTTATATCAATATTTCAAAAATCTGCGATCGGATTCATAATGTCCCTCCGCTGGCCTGAGATTCACCAGCAGGACCCACTGAGCTCTCTGGCGGTTCAGGAGCACCATCTGGTGGCCGATCGGCGCAAGCGCTTAACAGGAAGCGCACTAGAGGTTTTGCTAGACGTCCGTATTGCTTCCGGCCACTCGGTACATATCCCGTGACTCTAGCTCGTCACTCTACATAGCGATCGATTGCCAATAACTCGATAAACAACATGATTTGGACGTATATACCATTATACAAGCTGGAGATGGACCGGGTAATAATATATCCCATAATGTTAAAATTTCTACTCGACGATGATCGCCCAACGGCGCGCGGAGACTGGGGTGAGTTTCAGCGTGTAACGTTACCGTCTTCGATAATAACTGATATTATCAACATTTGACCCACATTAGATGATTGGTATAACGCTGCCCACGGAATTATAAACGCCCCCTCGCCCATCCGGTCAACATCAGATGACGTGTAGTAACTTCTAGAAGTACGTCTAGTTGGAATTTTTTATATCGCGCTGATTGCCATCAAACTGTATTTCATCATCAATATAATGCATTTGGGGCTATATATCACGTTCTGGAGAAAGCTGCAGAAAGAGATGAAAACATACTTATACATTAGACCATACTTTACTATGAATATGTGAATGAAAAAGTTTAACGTTGCTACACAATGAACAATACATATAGGACTTTGAATGGGCCCTAATAATGGCAATGTAGCAATAGAATTTAAAAAGTTATAGCCCTGCAAAGAAGGGGACTTTCTCCATAGACAAATAGCGCTGGCAATCTATGGTATATCATTAATTTAACCTTAGGCAACCAAAGTGTTAACAGTAAACCAATTGTAGAGCGCCACCAACAGCGCCACGGATAGAGACTGAGAACTGTCTGTACTTTCCAAAATAAACAAATATTTTTCTGAAAACCAATAAGCATTATATCATTGTATAGGTCTAACTGGGCTGAAAACATTGATAGGTGATGACATGGCATGACACTCTGTGGCCCTACATGAATGTTGAATATGCATATTGATCAATATTCATTCTTTTTTATTACTATTTCAATGTTTTGGGGAGATTTATGTTTTTGTAACATGGCAGTATTGAAAGAAAGTGTTTGAGTCAAATTACCAGCAAACAGTCAACATGTAAACGGTAACCATGGTCAAAACATTTACATCATCTGAGTATACCTTTTTAAACTGTATCATAAATGTTGTATTTTCATCACATCCAGAGTTAGATTTGTAGTCAAGGAGTAGGAGAACACATTCAGTTGCATTATTATCCATGGGTTATTGGTTATAATGGTCATATTGCCTTTTAAATTAAGATTATGTACCAGGCGAGGGTAAAAATATGATGTTTTCCTTCATTGTATCTCCATTTACTCTGGAATGGTAATAGATGTGGGTTTACTTACACTGGATTCATATGTCATAGCTTGTTACCTATCAAAGGAGACCAGAAACATGCTTATAGGCCTTATGGTTCAGGAGCTATCATGATTAATTTGGGGCATGTAATTTCAGACAGGAGGCCTGAAAGATATGCTTGGTAGTGTTATAAAAGCTGTGATAGCACACATTTGGAGGCAACTGCTGCATTGCTATCACATATTTTCTAGAAGCAGCTGTGTATTAGGGCTGGGCGATATGACGATATTATATAAATATCGGGTACAGTTCATTAACGATACACTTTTTCAACGTATCGTGGATATCGTGATGTTTTGCCCAAGAGGATTGTGTCGCGTCAATCTGTCCACACGTTACTCGTTCATATCTCAGCCCGTGCTGAGATATGCCCATTCCGCGGTCTGTTAATAAAGTTTTCAATCAGACAGATGTATGGAAAGGCTTTTATTATAACATTCGTTGTAGTAAAATCATTATGCCTCATTTAGTCATCCTGTGGAGCACTGGTCTCCTACTCTTTCTATTCTTACCTCATCTCGAAAGTCATGGAGAAAATAGTCTACGAACAGGTCGAAAAGTACCTGGCGGAAAAAAATCTAATCTACGAATTCCAATCTGGCTTCAGAACGTCCCACTCCACTGACACATGCCTCCTCTATTTGAACGACCACATCAAACAAGAGGTGGACACGGGCAAATACTGCGGCATGGTCATGCTGGACCTACAAAAGGCCTTTGACACTGTCAATCACTCCATTCTGATGGACAAGCTAAAAGCAATTGGTTTTGATAGCTTATCAGTGAGCTGGATGCAATCCTACCTGGAGGGGAGAGAACAGATGGTAGAGGTAAACGGTACTCTACCCCAGTGGTTCCCAAAGTCGGGGTCGCGACCCAAAAGGTGGGCCGCGAGCAGCCACGGGAGGGCCGCGAGATGATTAAAAAAAAATATATATATATTTTTTTCTTTTTTTTTTGTCAGGTCACTGAACTTAGAAGCAGGCCAGGACAGTGTTTCTAGTTGTATTCTAAAATTCTATTCTATTGTATTCTAAAATGTGACTATATGGTTTTATATTAACTTAATAAATAAACAAAAACGAAAAATCTACTTATTTCAACGAACATTTCAAACTAAATAACAGATTATGCACATAAAACGCTGAAAACAACCGAAGCAACAATAGTATTTTAATGAGGCTATTATTATTATCATTATTATTTTGCAACAAGTTAGCCCTCTCATAAATAGCACATATAAATGAATAACTAACTTGAACTAACTTAATAGGATAAAAGTGATATTTGGCTTAAAAAATCGGTCGCCTGGCAAAAAAAAGAAGAAAAAAAAAGCCTGACGATGTGCATTGGGCCGCGGCTCTCTGACGCCTTATTTTCTGGGTCCCGGCCTGAAAAGTTTGGGAACCCCTGCTCTACCCCCCCCCCCCCCCTCTCTCACAGTGAGCTGTGGTGTTCCACAAGGAAGCATACTAGGACCGCTACTCTTCCTAATTTATGCAAATGACATGTCGTCAGCCTGTGACTGCAACCTGTTCCTGTTTGCGGACGACTCAGCCCTGCTGGTCTCTGACAAGAACAAGTTGCAGGTTGAAAAAACCCTCAGCACAGAACTAGGCAAAATCTGCATATGGCTCGCTGATAACAAACTATCATTACACATGGTCAAAACAGAGTCCATTCTCTTCGGTTCAAATAACAAACTCAGCAAGACCGACGGCTTCTCAGTTACAGTGGGTGACAATATTGTCACAAGGAAAGACGAAATTACCTACCTGGGTTCCATCCTAGAGGCAAATCTTTCCTGTGACAAAATGGCATCCAATGTAATAAAAAAAGTCAACCAACGAACTAGATTCTTGTACCGGATCTCCTCTCTGGTAAACAAGAATACCCTGAAGACTCTGGCAGGAGCACTCATTCAAGGGTACTACGACTATGCGTGCACCTCATGGTACCAAAGCACCTCAAAGGCGCTTAAAACAAAATTACAAACATCACAAAACAAACTGGTCAGACTACTACTTGACCTGAACCCCAGAACCCACCTCACCCCTGCCCACTTTGACAACCTAGGATGGCTTAGAGTAGACGACAGAGTACAGCAACTTGCAATGGGCCTGGTCTACAAGATACACTATACGACCGGGGTACCCATGTACATGTCAAAATACTTCCCAAAGGTCAGTGAATACCACAACTACTACACCAGAGGAAGCTCAACAAATCATGTAAAACCCAGATTCGGCTCAAACAAGGGACTAAACACGTTTCGCAATTATGCCACAACAATGTGGAACGCCCTACCCAAAGCTGTAAAGGAATGTGAATCACTACCCACATTCAAAACCGCTCTTAAAGAGCACCTACGGGAGGCTGCAATTCGAAACTGGCCACCGTAAATGCCCAAAACCCCCACCACCTCCTAATAGACAGTCTCCTCCCCACCGCATGTATATATTCCCTCCCCGCCGTATGTATATTTCTCTCCCACCCACCCACCCCCTCCTAATGTACAGTCCCCTCCCCATCATATGTATATACTCTGTCAGGATCTAGGGGTAACAGTACTGTATATTTGAATACCGTTTATGTCACAAATGTATCTGTACTAAATACCTATATGTCCCTATGCCATAAATGTCATGTATGTTGTGTATGTCATAAATGTCTATATGAATTGAAAATGGGGGACCCTGATGGAAACAAGACAAACGTCTTTCTCAGGTCTGCATCCCCTTAACAATTGTATGTATTGAGCCGTACTGTATTGTACCCATTCTGCAATCTGTTAAATAAAGTTTTCATTCATTCATTCATTCATACTCGACGGCCGCGGGGAGCTAACGTTAGTAGCTTTGTTGATGTTCAGCACACAGGACATTCAGGAAGTCAAAAACGAATAGCGCTTGCCGATTGGTGCTAAGAACAGCAGGGCGGGTGCAAGCGCTGTGACGTAATTGGCAGACTCGACTGTCAATCAAAATTATTATGTTTCCGTAAGAATGAACGAATGAAAACTTTATTAAAAGGTTGCAGAATGGGTACAATACAGTACAGGAGGATGAAGACCAGAAAAAGACTTTCGGCTTTTTCACATAAGGGTCCTCCATTTTCAATTCATCAAAACATTTAGAGACATACATATATACAGTAGTTTCATAAAAATGCTAAAATGCTATTGATTGATTGATTGATTGATTGATTGATTGATTTAAAACTTTATTAACATATTGCAGAATGGGTACAGTACAGCTCAATACATACAATTGTTAAGGGGATGCAGACCAGAGAAAGACTTTAGTCTTGTTTACATCAGGGTCCCCCATTTTCAATTCATCATATTTCATATCTAAATCATATAATATCTCATTGCTAAATATATGCAATATATAATCTAATAATCTAAATCTAATAAATAATATAAAAATGCTAGATGCATGGGTATTTTATTTTGTCTTTAATGTTAGCTTGCAAACTCAAATACTGTCTTGGTAAGCCTCATAATGAATTGTTTGGGGTAAAAAAGAAAAACATCGTGATGTGTATCGTGTATCGCCGAAAGGTCAGAAAATATCGTGATATCATATTTAGGCCATATCGCCCAGCCCTACTGTGTATACCTTCCCAAAAATCACTATGAAAGTTAGTCCCCCAAGATGGTAACGACCAACCCTACTGGCTCACGGCCTAATACACAAAGGAAAGCCTTCTGTCGATGCGGGGAGACTATCCGCTACAGACATTACACGCAGGGCCCGAAATTAACTTTTTGACTCACCGGCCAGTGGCGGGTAGATGGGGAAAATCTACCCGCCAAGCATATTTCTTACCGACCAAAAAAAATATATATAAAACGTATATAAAAAAAATCGGTACATTTCAAGTAGATAGGGTATTATGTTGAAGAATACACTTAAATAAGAGGCCAGAGTAATATTTTAAGCAAATTATTTTAATATATTCATTGATGATTGATTAATCAATACATGTCAATTCAATCTTAAGCTTAAATTGTAACCTACTGTTAAACATCATCAGACTCCTCACTCTACCCTTTAACAGAACATAATAAAATGTGAAGGTTTTATAAATCTAACTTAAACCTCCTCAATCATGTCCTCATCAGAGTCCACAATCTCATTGATTTACTACCGATGACAAACGTGTTGTTTCTGTTTTTCTTTTTTACTTCGACTGTGAGAAAATAATAATCACACACAACGTGATAATGGCTTATAGCAGACTTAATGATTTTAGAATATTTCAGATAATGAAATGAAATGTTTATCAACTATCCAGTTAGTATTTATAGTGTAACGTTTGGCTTTAAATCATATTGAACGTAGAGAGAGAGAGAGCGAGAGCGAGAGAGCGAGAGAGAGAGCGAGCGAGCCCCCCCCCTGTCTGAGTTGCCGTAGTTGATGATGTCACACACACTAGACTAGGATGTCAACACATGGAACCTGGATGCCCGATGCATGAAGCGATATAAAGAAACGAATAGCCAATAAATAAATGTGATCTTTGAACCCCTGTTGTCAAGCCTCGTTAATATAACCCCCCCCCCCTTTCCTCACTAATGGAACTGGTTTTGTGGACTCACTGATGGTGCTTTGATCGTTTCCAGGGTTAACAGCTAACGCTAATTAGCTTAGCTTAGTCAGCTCATGGTCTGTGGTCTGTGTCTATAATGAAATGATAGGAAAAGCTCTGGAAAAGCTCTGTGAAACGTTCTTTTTTAGGTGGTCCCGCTCTCGCTGCCGCGGTGGGTTTTCTTTTTAGCGGTCCAGGGCTCTACGCTAACCTTTTTCACTAGGGGCACAGGTGCTCCTAATTTAGGAGCACCCAAAGAAATTTAGGAGCACCCAAAAATATTTAGGAGCACAGTGAAAATATTTCAAGTAACAGAGTTTTTTTTTTTTTTTTTAAATAAATGTATATTTGTACTGTGCGTGCATGTGTGTAAATTAGCTCTTGCTACAACCCTGCATGTTTACATTTTGTATTTTGTACTTGATGTTCATTAACATCAAATAAACTATCAAATCAAACTACTGCTACAAAAGGTTCAGTCACTTAACTTTAGCCCCTTTTATGCATACAATGCTTATGTTTTGGCTGTGTTGCTCTTCTAGAAAAATAATCCTTTCAGGGTTGCCTATTGAAATACTGTACACTTTCCTACTGTACACTTTCCTGATTAATTGAAAATGGGGGACCCTGATGTAAACAAGACGAAAGTCTTTCTCTGGTCTGCATCCCCTTAACAATTGTGTGTATTGAGCTGTACTGTATTGTACCCATTCTGCAATCTGTTAAAGTTTTCAATCAATCAATCAATCAATCAATCACACCTCCAGTACAGAAACATTGTTTGAGTTTGCGTGTCAGGTAGACCATTGATTGACAGTCGAGTCTGCCAATTACATCACATCGCTTGCACTCCGGCGCTGCAGCTGGACCCATTGCCCATCTCTGCTGTTGATAACGCTAGCCAAGTTATTATACACACAGATACACAGTGGGCCAGTGACTTTGGTGTAGGGGTGTAACAATGCATCGATCCTAAGGGGGAAATTCAACTGCATCGATTTGAAAATGTTAGAATAGATTATCGCAATTTTAATGTGTACACGTTATGTTATTGTCATGTCCGTTACAGCCAACACACCGACATACGCTACTGCATCAACGTTATGATTAACAAAGCAAGGCATTCGTTTTGTTGCATTAACGTTATATTACTATTGCTATCGATAAATCTAGGTGTTCTAAAATCTATTGCTATTGGTAAGAGAGAGACTATAATAAGTTGGTGTCTCGGAAAACGAGAGACCTGATCGCGGAGTTTCAGGAAGTAAACAAGCTAAAAGAGAGCTTCCGATTGGTCATTTGCTTTATTTCCCATGAAACCAGTCACTTCACTCTACTGTGATTGGACCGTTGGCTTGAGTGCAATGTGGGACTTGTAGTTTTTTAACGATCTCGCAGCGGAGGAAAAAAATAATCTGAGGCTATAATCTGTATTCGCACAGCGTGCGCGTAATTGATTTTTACGGTTCGCATACAAATATTTTTAGGGGCATATGCAAGCAATTTGGTCGCACTGTAGAGCCCTGCGGTCGGCTTACTCTTTCCATAGTTCCACATTATTTGTAACCCATTTAAAGTTATTAAGCTAACGTTAGCTCCCTACAGTGCAAGCAGGCGCCACGGGCAGTCAGGACAGAAGAGTAGTGGATGTGACATCGGTAAACAAGCCACAAATTAGGCCCGTCGTAAGACCAAAACACACTGCAGTTTTAATTATTTTACATGACTATTTTGTGACCCGCCCAGGGCACGAAATTAAGTTTTTGACTCACCGGCCAGTGGCAGGTAGATGGGAAAAATCTACCCGCCAAGCATATTTCTTACCATCCATTTTTTATTTTAAATATATATATTATATAATCATACTTTATCATACTAGTTGTATTATCTGCGAGACATCGCCACCACGCAACAAGTCAAAATGCTCGCTATCTGCAAACAGCTCCACTGTCTGTGTGTATACTCGAGTAGCCTCCAGCTCCAGCAAGGATTATCCGGCGCTGCAGCTGGACCCTATACTCGAGTAGCCTCCAGCAAGGATTCTCCGGCGCTGCAGCTGGACCCTATACTCGAGTAGCCTCCAGCTCCAGCAAGGATTCTCCGGCGCTGCAGCTGGACCCTATATGCCCTCATGCGATGGAAGCCAGGGGCTCGAATATGCATCGAATGTTATAAGACATTGATATCAGGAGCTATCTGTAGCTACTGCTAGCCGGCTAGATAACATTAAGACAACGCCTCAGTGAACTATTTCATTTACTGGGAAATTTCATATAGAGCTAACGTGAGCTACCTAGCCAACGGAGGTATTATGCACTACTAGACTGTTGCTGGAGCATTTGTTGATATCAGGAGCCATCAGTAGCTAGCCGGCTAGATAACGTTAGACAATGCCTCAGTATTAAACTAAAAGTGAATAGTTGACTGGGTCATTTTGTAATGGTAGCTAACGTTAGCTCACGGAGGTCCCACTACACTAGAGCAGTCAGCAGACTCTGCCGAGGCAATAGCCTCTGTGTTTACACGGGTTTGGGAGGAGGAGCAGGCAAGCCAGGCAGCGCTGCATGTCTGTGTGCTTGAGAGAGCGAGTGAGAACTCTGCTAAGAATTGGATCATGGGGGGGGGGGGCAGGTGGCGCACGGAGATTACGTTCGTCACCAACACCGGGAGACACTAGGATTCGCCTGTTCGAATCCAGCTCCCGGCGTTGCTATCAGCTTGGCTGGCCCCTCACACTGATACAATTGGCCGTATCAGACGGTGGGAAAGCTGAAGGGTGGACCCTGGGCGTTGTGGACAGCGACCCCTACAGTTCGGTCGGGGCGCCTGCTCAGCGAGGGTTGGATCTGAGGAGAGATAGTGTGGCCTCCCACACGCCACACTCTCCCCGGTGAAAACCTGCGCGGCCAGGTTGGCCTGCCCCAGGCTGCACATGCGTCGGAGGAAAGCATGTGACAGTCTCCGGTCTCCCGGACCAACAGTAGGGGAAAGTACGCAACAACCAGGAAGGGTGGGATGGGAGAGAAATCGGGAAAAAGGAGGGGAAGAAAGATAATAATAAAAAAAAAAAATTGATCATGTTTTTCGATCGGTTTTCACATGACTATTTCGTTGCCCACCACATGGCGGACAGACCTCTCAGTCTCACTCGCCAAATGTAAAATCTGCCTGCCATTGGCGGGTGGCGGGCTCTAATTTCGTGCCCCGAGTGGGTGACAATATTGTCACAAGGAAAGATGAAATCACCTACCTGGGTTCCATCCTAGAGGCAAATCTTTCCTGTGACAAAATGGCAACCAATGTACCGGTAATCATAAAAGTCAACCAACTAACAAGATTCTTGTACCGGATCTCCTCTAAACAAGAATACCTTGAAGTAGGGCTGACCTTCGATTTTTATTTTGGGATTCGAAGCTTCGGGCCGAGATTCGAAGCTTTGGGGGGGGGGGGGGGGGGAATTAAAATAAAATATATATATATATATTTTTTTATGTTGTGGGACTTGTACATCACTTTGTTCAACTTTGTCAGTGCTGTAAAGTTTAAACCTTTTTAAATCTTAGACAAACAAAACACTTTGCTTTCATGAAATATTGTGAGCCGTCGTTTGAGGCTTTATAAAAGCAGCACAATGAACACAAATCTGTCAGTGCCGAGTCCGACCTCATCTTAAATAACAAACAGCATTGCTTGTTGTAATTAACAAAGAGGCAGAGTTGATTTTGCAAAAAAAAAAAAAAAAAAATTTATTTTTTTTGTATAATCTATTTTATTTTCATATTCGAATCCCATGCCCATCGAACGAAGCTTCGAAGCTTCGAAGTATTTAAGACAGCCCTACCTTGAAGACTCTTAACAGGAGCACTCATTCAAGGGTACTATGACTATGCTTGCACCTCATGGTACCAAAGCACCTCAAAGGCCTTAAAAAGACTACAAACATCACAAAACAAACTGGTCAGACTACTGCTTGACCCACCTCACCCCTGCCCATTTTGACAACCTAGGATGGCTTAGAGTAGACGACAGAGTACAGCAACTTGCAATGGGCCTGGTCTACAAGATACACTACACCACTAAGATAAAGATACCCATGTACATGTCGAAATACTTCCCAAAGGTCAGTGAATTCCACGACCACAACACCAGAGGGAGTTCCACAAATCATGTTCAAGCCAGATTCGGCTCAAAAAAGGGACTAAACACGTTTCGCAATTATGCCACAACAATGTGGAACGCCCTGCCCACAGCCGTAAAACAATGTGAATGTGAATCCCTACCCTCCTTCAAAACCGCTCTCAAAGAGCACCTACGGGTGGCTGCAATTCAAAACTGGCCTCGGTAAATGTCCAAACCCCCCCCCCCCCCTCCGCCAACCCCCCTCCAATGTACAGTTTCTTCCACCTCTAATGTATATATTTTTATGATCTCTTTCTCTTAACACTATCAGTGCCTACCTTGTTTACCTTTTTACCCCGTTGAATGCCATCATCCACTTCAATGTTAGCGTTAAAAACGCCTAATCTATGTTTTAAATTATGGCTATGTGTCTAATCTGCCCGTCGCTTATCAACATTGTCGAAACGGATTGTTTTTTTATCGGTTCATTTTCGTTTTATAGCATTTTGAAAAGCCCTCGTTTTCAAGGAAAATATATAGATTCCGTGATAAAAGGCATTTACTGGAATATTCTAGAATACACAAAAACGTTGTAATTTTTCTGCCTATTTATGAATCGTTTTCAAATAAACGCTAGATTAGCGATAGTATATGTGTACTTAATTATGCACGCTATAGACGCGGGCTGAAATATCGATTCTCTTATTTCCTCATCAGCGATCACAGCCACACAGCATAGGGCAAACGCTTATATCTCAGTGAAAACAGGTCTGATTAAGACCCAAGACTGGTAAAATAGATTCCTTACCTGAGATCAGATGTTATCCAAAAAGATTATTCCAATTCCTGATCGCCATTCCAAATATCGATCACGCTTATTGATTGATTATTGGCTGCTGTAAATATATATTCTACGTTGTTTTCCGTCTTGCGGTCAGATCCCTCTTGATCAGACGGCTCGCCGGCACAACAGTTGGCTCCACCTCTACAGATCTACAGATCCCAGGTCAGTCTAATCGACTGACCTGCAGTTACACAGGGATAGACAATAGGGGGCGCTTTTTTCCCATCTGAGCTCGGAGGGGCTGCTGTACCAACGAGAGACTCGTTGATGAAATATGAATTCAGATCGCTAATAAAAAAATAAAACGACATTCGTCGTCGTCGGCACTCTGGGGGGGGGCTGATAAAACGAGTTATGACGTCGCTGGCATCCAAAGTGTTAAACAATACTGTATATTTGTATATCTTGTATGTCATAAATGTCAGGATGAAACAGTACTGTATATCTGTATGTCATGACTATGTCATAAATGTCTTGATGAATTGAAAATGGGGGACCCTGATCTAAACAGACAAGTGTTTTTCTGGTCTGCATCCCCTTAACAATTGTTTGTATTGAGCCGTACGTGTATATAATGTATGTATATGCTCTTAAATGCTAAAATGTGTACAGGGCGAATTAAAGAAATTTGTTTTTTTGTTTTATCTGATATGTGCTTCAAATCGGTCATTCCTGTCTGAATCCATGCTGGGTCTGATCCTCTCGTTTGAAAAAGAAGGCAGGGAAAGCAAAATAAAGTATTGCTTTCGCTACAATACTCCTCGGCTACTCGAAACGGCAAGTCTTTTCTGTTTGACGACTGGTGACGAGTGACAACACAGTGGCGCACAGAGTGTGTGACTGCTTGCTTTGTTTGAGCGCTAGAAAGCCGAGCCCCCAGACATCATATTTGATGACCGTGATAGGCTAAATGTATTTACTTGATCCAAATGTATTTGCTTGATCCATTTACGTTAAGTCTAGATTTCTATGAGAGAGTAGAGCCATATGAAATCCGCGTTCACGGAATCGCGGACGGAATCACGGAATTGACCAATAAAAATTGAATCAACTGCAAAACGTGGGATATTGCAGAATTTGGCCTAATCTGGACTGAAATTCCGTTTTTGGGTGAAACGTTTGTTGCAAAGCAAACATGACCGGGGAGGCGGGGACCGCTGCGTGTTACGCAGCACGTCGCAGCAGTGTCCAGTGTGCTTCGGTGTTAACAGAAATGATTTATAATATTTCGAACGGGATTCATTCATTCACTAGTTAGATGACATGTTGCGCATGTTATTATCACTTTGAACATCTGCCATGGCGGAGTATCGAAAGCCAATGCAAGGCTTTATCGACTTCAAACTTTGTGAACAGAACCGTTAGCACGGCAGCATACCAGACCACACCATGGGCAACGGAACACACTTCCCTTTTCAGGTTTACAAGGACTAGCCCAACAATAAGACATTTCCCACAAAATAATATGATACAGCTGTAGCTGAAGTCTTAAACTAAAGTGCCACTTACCGATAATTCCACATGAAAGGCTATGAACAAAATATTGACGAAGATGTTGTAGAGCAGCTCAACCATAGATATCTATAGAACAAATATATCTAATCTAAATCAAACATTCTAGAACATTTGTCGTCACAGATGATGTCATAATAGAACATTCTAGAACATTTGTGTTCTATATATATAATATATAATAAGGAATGGAAAGTGGGAGGAAGACACCAGAGACCTGGACAGAACGGAGGATAGAGGGGAGGAGAGTGAGTGGGAAAAGGTGGGGAAGAAGAGGAAGAGAAGAAACAGACGGAGAGGAACGACAGCGATGGGGGTGAGAATAGCCAGGGCAAGGGTAAGGGGTCGGGTGGTGACGGTATGGAGAGTAGGGGGGAGGAGAGTGGGGGAGAAGGGTGGAAGAGGAAGAAAGTGAGGGACGATAGCTCAAGTGGGTCAGGAGGCGAGGGTGGAGGAAATGAAGCGGCAGAAGTGATTCATATGGTGGTTAGGCTTGGGGGGGAGAGGGAAGAGAGGAAAGTAGGTATGTTCGAGTTGCCAAAACTCATATACGAGCAATTAGGGGAGGTAAAGTACGCGAGAGTTTTGTGGGATGGGAATCTGGCCGTAGGGTGTGGTAGTGAGCAGGTGGAGAGGGCTAGGAAGATGAGGAGCATTGGTGGGGTGGGTATAAGTAAGGTAGTGAGAGTAGGGGAGGAGAGGGAGGGGGAATGTAAGGGGGTGATAGCTGGGGTACCGGTCGGGGTTAGCGAAGGGCAGCTGGTGGAAGAGTTAAGGGGGGACGGGCGTAATGGCACAGTTAAGAGTGTAGAAAGGATGAAGAGGGGAGCGGAAAGGATAGTGACGGAGACGATAGTGATTGAGTTTGAGGGTGGGGTTTTTCCTAGGGAGGTGTTTGCAGGGCATAGGATGTTTAGGGTTAGGGAATTTGTTCAGAGTCCTCTTAGGTGTTATAGGTGCCAGGAGTTTGGCCATATAGCTATCTCGTGTAGGAAGGGGCAGAGGTGCGCTAGGTGTGGCGGGGAACATGACTATGGGAAGTGTGGAGAGGGAGTGAAGCTGAGGTGCTGTAGTTGTGGTGGGGAGCATAGTGTAGCGTTTAGGGGGTGTGAGGTGATGAAGAGGGAGGTCGCGGTTCAGAGAGTGAGAAGGGAGGGTAAGTTATCGTATGCTGAGGCGGCTAGCAGGGTAGGACAGGGAAGTCAAGATAGGGTGCAGGGGGTTGGAGAAGGGCATTTGGCAGAGAGGGTAGAGCAGGAGGATAGAGAGAGGGTAAGGGAGGAGAAATGTGGTATTGTGGCCTTCGTGGCAGGGGTAATTAATGGTATGGCAGAGGCTAAGGGTAGAACAGATAGGGTAAAGATGATTGTTAGGATAGCGGTTCAACATTTGGGAATGGAAGGTCTGAAATGGGAGGAGTTGGTTAGGGAATTGGATGAGGGGGTTGCGAGGGACCAAGCAGTCCAGAATAAGAACGCAGGGGGCAAGGAGTGTCTCGCAGAGGGGGGCTCAGACAGGAAGTAGCAGCATTAGCTGCACTCCAGCGGACAATGTAGGGGATGACGGATTCCAGTAGACTGTGGGAAAAGAAGAAGAAGAAGAAGAGCCCATCAAAAGAACTGCGGAGGGCAGTAATACGCCACGATGCGTCTACACTGCCGGAAATTTAAAAGAAGAAGAAGATCTCATTCTGGGCGAAGCATAAGAACTGAGGAGGGCAGTAATACGCCATGTTGAGAGCGTGATTGTGATTGGAGAGGTGGATCAGGATCGGGACTCGGGTTTTCTCTGGCTCTGAAGTGGATGTGGACATGGGGTGGGGGACATTCGGTGGCTTGCCGGGTGTGGCTTATGCTTGCAGTTGATTGCTTTGGAGTGGTGTTCAGCTGGAATGGGGTGGAGATGGATGGGTGTCGGGGTGTCTGTGGAATGTGAATGGACGTGTGGTGGATGTTGGGTGGAGGCTGTTCACGGCACATTTGTCGCCGGGAGGCATGTGGCCAGAAATGTAGGGAGGTGGCCCCTGATCTCCCCACCGGGGCTCTCTGTCGCTTCTTGTTGTTTCTCATGCCTGGTGGAGGGTGTGTTCTGGGTGGTTTTTGTTCTGCGTTTGTTGGGCATGTGTTTGCATTTTGTAGATTTGTAGGTTGGGTGCTGTTTTGGAGCGGTCGGCTGTGTTTTTTGTTCCGTGTTTGGGTCTGCTTCGGAGCCTGAGGGGGTGATTTTTTGGTGGGTGTTGACAATATTGTATGACAAGAGCAGAGAAGAAGGAGACAGACAAGAGGAGCAGAGAAGAAGGAGACAGAGACGATAGTAATGTGTTTTGAATATGAGAAGAAGAAGAAGAGTGTAAACAATCAGAAGTTGATTTACCAAAGACCATACTATGGAAACCATACTACTAGCGTAGTATAAGAACTGAGGAGGGCAGTAATACGCCATGATGCGTCTACACTGCTGGAAATTCAAAAGAAGAAGAAGATCTCATTCTGTATCTTAGACAGGATAGATAGACTGTCTATCCTACAACACATAGACTGAAACCTGCATTTCTCACCAAGGTGCCTTGCCTACCATTTTGCTGTGGAAAGGTGAGTGTCCACAACAGCTAGCTAGCTGTTCTACTTGAATACTGAATGTTAATATTGAATCAGACAATATTGAATACTGATGACTGGAGTCTTTAATGATTCTCTTAGCCTTGCCCCTGCACCGCTTGTTGTAAATGTTCTGGAGGGTGGGGAGCCCCCCTCCAATTGTGCGTTCGGCTGAACGTGTCACTCTTTGTAGTCTGCTTCGGTCTTGTGCAGTGCTATTCCCAAACCAGGAGGTGATGTTGCCAGTCAGGATGCTCTCTATTGTACATGAGTAGAAGTTCTTAAGGATCTTCTGACTGACTTGGAACTTCCTTAGGCGCCTGAGGAAGTAGAGGCGTTGTCGTGCCTTCTTCACAACACTGTCAATGTGTGTGGTCCATGTCAAGTCCAAGAGGTGTCCTTTGTGTTTTAAAAACATTTCGCTTAAGAATTATATTCAAATTTAATTTTGGCTCTCTACTGACTCGATTTCAGGAAGATTTCGAACGTTGGTCATTATTACCTCTCTCTCTTGCTGCACGTATCAATTGCGTTAAGATGAACTCTCTCCCAAGGTTTTCTTATCTTGTCCAGTGCCTGCCTATCTTTCTTCCCCACTCATTCTTTCAAAAAATTGACAGCCTAGTGTCCAAATTTATTTGGAATAACAAAGTTCCCAGAATTAGTAAAGCTCTATTACAAAGGAGTAGATCTCTGGGTGGCATGGCTCTACCTAACTTCGGAGCCTACTATTGGGCAGCCAATCTCAGAATCATACAGCAATGGCTACAGTCAGACAAACCTCTGGTGTGCCCTATGTGGGTTGACATCGAAGCCTCATCTGTCAAACCTGCTTCACTAACCGGTCTTATACATGCCCCCATTAGTTCTCCATTGGCCCCCTACTTCAAAAATATAATCGTTAAAACTACATTCAGAATTTGGAATCAATTCAGACGCCACTTTGGGTTTAAAACTCTATCCCACTTGGCCCCGATAGCAGCTAACCCTTTATTTCACCCCTCATTGATGGATGGAGCATTCTCCTTATGGGCCTCACTCGGTATTAAAACACTAGGTGACCTATATATAGATAATGTTTTTGCCTCCTTTCAGCAATTATCAGAGAAATATTCAATCCATAGCCGACATTTCTTTCGGTATCTACAGATTCGTAGCTATGTCTGTAGCATTAACCCTATATTTCCCAACCTTCCAGAGGTAACACCCATCGACTCCTTTTTAACCCTGATGTCTTCCATCAAGGGCATGATATCGACTATGTACAATCTCATTCTCTCCTTATGTCCAACCACAATACACAATATTAAAAGTAAATGGGAGGAGGATTTAGAGGAGGAGATCTCGGATGACATTTGGGTTGACATTCTACGTCTTGTTCATTCTTCTTCTATTTGTGCAAGACACGGGCTGATACAATGCAAAATTGTTCATCGAGTACACCTGACGAAAGTCAGATTAGCCAAAATGTATGAAGATATCGATCCTATATGTGATAGATGTCATTCGGCCCCAGCCACATATACTCACATGTTTTGGACATGCCCCTCCTTGCACAGGTATTGGACAAATATTTTTGAAACCATCTCGGGAAGTATTGAGACAAATCTTGAACCAAATGTATTGACAGCGCTTTTTGGATACTCCCCACCTATGTTATCACTTTCAAAGCACAAAGCACACATTGTGGCATTTACCACTCTACTGGCCAGGCGGCTGATTCTGTTTAAATGGAAGTCCGCTGCTCCCCCCACTCACCTTCACTGGATTAGAGACATACTATACTTTATCAAACTTGAAAAGATAAGATGCACTCTGAGAGGTTCTTCATCTATGTTCAAGAAAACGTGGGGTTCATTCCTTGTACTTGTGGATGATGTACAGTTCCATACTATTCCAGAATAACAATTTGTATGCTGCTTGTTGGTATTCATCTGTGTGAACGTTAATTCAACGTGAGTTATTTGATATACCGGATATACATTGGAGAAGCATATTTGGGTACCTAAACATGTGCTTTATATTTGATATACTATGTATATACGTTTGAGACGACTGTCGAGCGACCAAGTCAGTGTTTGTTTGTATTATTATTTACTTTTGAACTCTGTTTTATTTTTTCTTGTTTTTTATTTTTTTTATTTTATTTTCTTCTGTTTAATGTTGTTATCTGTTCTATGTGGACAATGACAATACAACAATGTATATATACAGACATATACTTATAATGTCTATGTCCTCAAAAAAGTATAATAAACAAAAAAGTGAAAAAAAAAAAAAAAATTATTGACCGCGGAAATTCAAATCTGTGAATATCTTTCTAACTTTACCTAAGTCTCCCGATTGCGATACAATAAAGCGAATCTTCATCACAAAAATCATATTATCAAAATAATCTGACGGGCAGATATTATTGCTGGCGGACCTATTTCAGCCTGCGAGTCGCCTATTGCCGACCACTGAACTAGGATATCTGTTGGGTAACGTGCGTTTAGACAACACTATTTGGGACAGACCATATTAGGCTATTACTTCACATAAAAGATCATGTCTAAATGAAATGCACAAAACAAAAAATATATGTATCATAACGTTACCCTGGTATAGATCTGTATGCATGTATTTATGTATTTATTCATAACGTTATACATATTCGTTAACGTTAGATCGTGCATGGCTTTTACATTGAAAAATGTACTTGTCACGTGGTTCCGTTCTCCATTCTTCAATCAAAAACGAAAAACGAACTATCAAAACGTACACGGACCAAAATCGGCCCATTATTTACTCTTTTTTCATTTGATCATCATTCTGACACCAAAATATGACAAACAGCTTCGTATTTCAGTTTTTCCCTGTTTTTTCGATTTTGGTTTCAAACGGAAATAGAAAAACATCTCGTATTTCCTTTTTTTTGTCTTTTTTCGTATTTCCGTTTGAAACGAAAAACAAACTATCAAAACGTACACAGACCCTCACGGTAACCAGCCACGGCCGCGTCATCCGTTTCTATGCAGGTTTCCAGGAAGTGAATACCCACAATCCCGTAACCACCTCCCACATGTGAGAGAGCCCCCATCGTGCGCCCCATGATCGCGCCGCAGTTTATATTTCTTTTAAAAAAATGGATACGGAAGGGCGGCTACGTGGCGTAGTGGGCAAGGCACTCGCCACGAATGCGGAGACGCTGGGCTCGCCTGTTCGAGCCCAGCGCTCCACATTGCTTTCAGTTTAGCTGGTCGTTCATACTAATACACATTGGCCGTATTAGGGGGTGGGAAACTGATGGGTGGGGATCGGGCGTTGTGGACAGCGACTCCTACAGGTCGGTTGGTGCGCCTGCGCAGTAGAATCAGGAAGTGTCGGGGGCAGCGTTAGCCTCCCACGCGTTACTCCTCGCCGCTGAGAGATCGAGCTGCGCAGGTGAAAAGATGCGACTGCTGTTACCTCAAGTACCGGAGGGGACTTGTGCTATGTATGACTTAGTCCACATTGCAGCCGGCTTGTGGGAGGCAAGAAACAGCGTTTGTGACAGGGGAGGGTTGAATTGGATGATACGAAATTGGGATGGGAGAAAAATATAGAAAATGGGAGAAAAAGTGGATACAAAAATAAATAAAATGGATACGGAAACGGGTGGCGGTTGGGAGTTGTTTTAACTTGAAAGTAAAGGGGGGAAAGTAGGTCGGCCTCGCGCCGCCGTTGGATAATGAATGGGGTGGACACTAGGGCCTGGAAGACGGTTAAAGGCCTGGGGTTTTCCGCGCACTTTACTGACAGACACAAGCCGGGTGGAGAACCCGGCTTGTGTCTAAAAGTCAGAAATGTGATGATAAAAGTCAGATACGAAGCCTCTCGATGTCTCCCTTTCATAGAATAATTTGTGATATCTGTGGTGCTCAAGTGGTATCTTTAACGGGACTCCATGAGCCTTCAAAGTTGCTAATAACTGTATATAGAAATAATAAGTGGAGCTGGTAAGGTTAAATTTGTTCTGAATTTCATGATAGCTACAGAAACCCTGTTCGTTGAATATATCTCCCAATGTATGTATGCCTTGCTTTTCCCATTTGGGATATCTGATAGGTCGTTGTGCAATAAGGAGTGCATTGTTATTAAATATGGGAGAATGGCTATGCCATTTGTGTTGGTTAGTGCATTTTTTCTGTGTGTCACGCCATATTCTAATCACATGTGTTATAAGAGGGCCAAATTTCAAGTCGTATTGCTTAATTGGTAATTTGATGTATACTATATCCTGCAATCTATGTGGTGCCACTATGTTTTCTTCTAATGTTCTCCAGGATACAGATGCTTGAGGTTCAAACCAGGTGCTCAGTGGTCTTAAAGAGAACGCTTTAAAATAGTGGTAGAAGTCTGGAAATGCTAAACCTCCGTCGGCTTTGTTCCTCTGTGCAGTAGATCTTTTTATTCGTGGGGGTTTGTTATTCCAAATAAATGTATATGCGGTGGAGTGTAATTTTTTCCAGTAATCAGCAGGAGGGGGTAACGGTAACATTGAACTAATGAAGTTGATTCTAGGTAAAACATCCATCTTAACTATTGATACTCGGGCCTGTACTGAGTTTTTAAGTTTTGACCACCTGTCAAAGTCATTTGCGATCCTATCTAGAAGTCTTGTATAATTATACTTCACCGTTTGGCATATAGTAGGGAATATTTCAACTCCAAGACATCTAAAATGTTCTACCATTGGTATATTTCCTGGAAGGAGTGTTGCCATCGCAGAGACATTAACACTATGGCGTCCGTCCACGAGTATATACGTGTTTCGATTCCATGTGTTGTGGTCCAGAGCCACGTATATACTCGTGGCAAGTTGTTATTGTTTTATTCCATATTTATAACGTTATTAGGTCCCCGATCCACTTGCAGGATCTTTCCACATATTTGATTTTCGAAACATGCAATACCGGCCAGATCCGCTTAGGGGCGCCATCGCTCCACTGCAGTATCATTGAGGGGATTTTAAAGGGGAACTATTTTACTATTTCTTTCACTATTTGGGCACTTTTACACAATTCCTGTGAGTCTATGAAACACCTCTGTAATATATATATTTTTTTTATTCATTGTTTTGTATTTCTAATCAAGTCCTCAAAAACAGCATTTTTCTACCTCAAGATCTCGAGCTGTTTTGAGCCTGGGCTCCTAAACCACTGCGGAGCGTCGTCTTCGCCTGAACATTAACATGCAGCGGTGTCTTTATGACATCACATATAGGCACATTTTCAAACGACTCAGTTCAGTGAGGGTGAATATTGTGAGAGGAGAATTGGAAGAATGCACCAATATGAGAATTAGAGACATATAACTATAGTCTACCCATGTAACTCTGTATGATTGTACAATAATACTGTATATACCATCAACTATATCTATATCTATAAATATCTCTTACCTACTCTACTACCACTGGCCAGTATGGCCTATTACCATAGTGTATTTATCACTGTACATAATTATACTGTAACACTGTACATACATCTGATTAGCATTATTACTCATATATATATATTTTCTCCAGTTGAATCATGTGTACATTGTATATTGTTATTGCACTTTACTTTTACATTTTCACTCCGGTTAGATGCTATGCTATTTATTTTTGTTGTACTGCACTTGTGTAGTATTATGATGCCAACAATACATTGAATCTAATATAATCTAAAATGGGTGGGGGTTATGTTATTCATGAAATCTTGAAATACAAATTGAAATCTTGGAAAACCATTTCAGTTTCTAACATGCTCTTGAATGAACTATTCACCAGCAGCAGCAATGTTCTCCAATCCAAGCCATCTAATCCTTTTTGAACGGATTAATTATTTAATGATGATGCAAAGAGCCACGCCGCCACAGGATGGCGATGCTGAGACGTGGCAACACCAACCCTCTGTAGCGTTCCGTCTCTGTGGCGTGTGACTGGTGCTGCGGCCCCTTTAAGAAAACACTGACTGACCGACGCGTCACACACAGCTGTGTGGCCGCTAGAGAAACCAGACCAGGCGGCGAGTGTCACTGTGTGGTCACAGCATGGGGCAATTGTCATAAGGGGCAATTTAGCATGTCTGATTTGGTGATTTGGCTGCATCATCATCATCGGAGGGTTGAATTTGTGGTGGAGTGGAGCGACTGAACACAGCTTTGCAGCGTCCGGATCCTCCTCTGAGTCCTCGCCGTTTGCAGCAGGTGTCCTGGATTCGGATCAAGACGACCTCAGTGTTCATGAAACTTCGTTATGATTTGCGTGCTGGGTAGATACACACTTATTTTCCTTCGCTTTTGATACTTACTGTATGTAGGCATTGAGTCTTACATTTGCTAGTAGTAGTATTATTCGCATTGACGTCGATCGGGTTTAATTCCATTGTGAATCATTGCTCTGTGGCCCCCTAACATTACTATCGTGCTGCTGCTGATGCATTCTTCTTATATAAGGAACCCGTGTCCTCAGTTCTTATTATGACTGTCAACAAGGACACACTGTGTTGAAACCAGAAACACGTGTAATAAATGAATACATTGCTAAATGCCCCCCCCCCCCCCAAAAAAATTAATAAAAAATGAGCGCTCGGTGTGGGATGAGGGATGGGGTTAAATTAAATACCTGACCTGGCCAGGTGACCTTACAACGAAGAGAACAGGTCGACGAACTAACTAACAATATTTTTCAAAAACCAATGAGTTCCAAAATTAGGCCAAACAAGGTCTGAAAACGGTTACAACGTGTAATATGTTTGATCACAATTATTTTGGTTTGAAAAACAGTCGGTACAACAAAACATGGACTCTGTCTACAGTGAGTGAGTTTCATTGACCAGTGTTTTGATTGATTGATTGATTGATTGAAAATTGTATTAACAGATTGCAGAATGGGTATAATAATACAGTACAGCTCAAGCTCAATACACACTTGTTAAGGGGATGCAGACCAGAGAAAGACTTTCATCTTGTTTACATCAGGGTCCACCATTTTCAATTCATCATAACATTTATGACATACCAGATCTACAAATATACAGTACTGTTTATGATACAAAATAGTCGAAAAAGAGAGCATTTGAGGGGGGGGGGGGGGGACTGTACATTGGAGGAGGTTGGGTAGGTGGGGGGGGGGGGGGGGGGTAACTGTACTTTGGAGGTGGTTGGATGGGGGCGTTGGGTAGGCCGGTTGGGGGGGGGGGGATTGTACATTGAAGGGGGTTGGGTTTGGACATTTACAGGGGCCAGTTTTGAATTGCAGTCTCCCGTAGATGCTCTTTTATAGTGGTTTTGAAGGTGGGTAGTGATTCACATTCCTTTACAGCTGTGGGTAGGGCGTTCCACATAGATGTGGCATAATGCGAAACGTGTTTAGTCCCTTGTTTTGTTCCAGCAGTGCAAATCATTATAAAGTTTCAGAGAGACATGACTTTCTAACCAACCAGAGAAGCTCAAAGGACATTTACTGTAGTTGGAATAAACACTTTTAGTGGATGAATCTATACAGTGGCCCTCATTCAACACAGTCCGGCAATGCTGACCATGGTTACTAACTACTAAATGTTGTGGTTATTCCAACAAAATTCCATTTGACCTTCTCTGATTGATTATAGTACCATGTAGAATCATACAGTGCCCTCTAGTATCCTGTAGTGCCCTCTAGTAACATGTAGTACCATGCAGTATCTTGTAGTATCCTGTGTGGTACACTCTAGTAACCTGTAGTACCATGCAGTATATTTTAGTACCCTGTACCCCCTAGTAACCTGTAGTACCCCCTAGTAACCTGTAGTACCCCCTAGTAACCTGTAGTACCATGCCATATATTGTAGTACCCTGTAGTAACCTGTAGTACCCCCTAGTAACCTGTAGTACCATGCCATATATTGTAGTACCCTATAGTAACCTGTAGTACCCCCTAGTAACCTGTAGTACCATGCAGTATATTTTAGTACCCCCTAGTAACCTGTAGTACCATGCAGTATATTTTAGTACCCTGTAGTACCCCCTAGTGACCTGTAGTACCATGCAGTATATTTTAGTACCCCCTAGTAACCTGTAGTACCATGCAGTATATTTTAGTAACCTGTAGTACCATGCAGTATCCTGTAGTACCATGCAGTATCCTGTAGTACGTACCTAGTAAGCTGTAGTACCATGCAGTATCCTGTAGTACCCTCTAGTAAGCTGTAGTACCATGCAGTATCTTGTAGTACCCTCTAGTAAGCTGTAGTACCATGCAGTAGGGCTGGGCGATATGACGATATTATATAAATATCGGGTACAGTTCATTAACGATACACTTTTTCAACGTATCGTGGATATCGTGATGTTTTGCCCAAGAGGATTGTGTCGCGTCAATCTGTCCACACGTTACTCGTTCATATCTCAGCCTGTGCTGAGATATGCCCATTCCGCGGTCTGTTAATAAAGTTTTCAATCAGACAGATGTATGGAAAGGCTTTTATTATAACATTCGTTGTAGTAAAATCATTATGCCTCATTTAGTCATCCTGCGAAGCATTGGTCTCCTACTCGACGGCCGCGGGGAGCTAACGTTAGTAGCTTTGTTGATGTTCAGCACACGGCACATTCAGGAAGTCAAACGCTTGCCGATTGGTGCTAAGAACAGCAGGGCGGGTGCAAGCGGTGTGACGTCATTGGCAGACTCGACTGTCAATCAAAATGATTATGTTTCCGTCAGAATGAATGAATGAAAACTGTATTAACACTTTGGCTGCCATGGGTTAAATTAATGATATACCATAGATTGCCAGCGCTATTTGTCTATGGAGAAAGTCCCCTTCTTTGCAGGGCTATAACTTTTTAAATTCTATTGCTACATTGCCATTATTAGGGCCCATTCAAAGTCCTATATGTATTGTTCATTGTGTAGCAACGTTACACTTTTTCATTCACATATTCATAGTAAAGTATGGTCTAATGTATAAGTATGTTTTCATCTCTTTCTGCAGCTTTCTCCAGAACGTGATATATAGCCCCAAATGCATTATATTGATGATGAAATACAGTTTGATGGCAATCCGCGCGATATAAAAAATTCCAACTAGACGTACTTCTAGAAGTTACTACACGTCATCTGATGTTGACCGGATGGGCGAGGGGGCGTTTATAATTCCGTGGGCAGCGTTATACCAATCATCTAATGTGGGTCAAATGTTGATAATATCAGTTATTATCGAAGACGGTAACGTTACACGCTGAAACTCACCCCAGTGTCCGCGCGCCGTTGGGCGATCATCGTCGAGTAGAAATTTTATCATTATGGGATATATTATTACCCGGTCCATCTCCAGCTTGTATAATGGTATATACGTCCAAATCATGTTGTTTATCGAGTTATTGGCAATCGATCGCTATGTAGTGTAACGAGCTAGAGTGCCGGAACCTATCCCGAGTGGCCGGAAGCAATACGGACATCTAGCACAACCTCCACTGTGCTTTTTGTTAAGCGGTTGCGCGATCGGCCACCAGATGGCGCTCCTGAACCGCCAGAGAGCTCAGTGGGTCCTGCTGGTGGTTCTCAGGCCAGCGGAGGGACATTATGGATCAGATCGCAGATTTTTGAAATATTGATATAAAGACGACGTACAGCGTCCCCCGGCAACTTTAGCATCGCCAGCAAAGACGTTGTAAATCGTTTTTAGGCAGTCAAAGTGTTAAAAGGTTGCAGAATGGGTACAATACAGTACAGGAGGATGAAGACCAGAAAAAGACTTTCGGCTTTTTTACATAAGGGTCCTCCATTTTCAATTCATCAAAACATTTAGAGACATACATATATACAGTAGTTTCATAAAAATGCTAAAATGCTATTTATTGATTGATTGATTTAAAACGTTAACATATTGCAGAATGGGTACAGTACAGCTCAATACATACAATTGTTAAGGGGATGCAGACCAGAGAAAGACTTTAGTCTTGTTTACATCAGGGTCCCCCATTTTCAATTCATCATATTTCATATCTAAATAATATAATATCTCATATGCAATATATAATCTAATAATCTAAATCTAATATAAAAATGCTAAATGCATGGGTATTTTATTTTGTCTTTAATGTTAGCTTGCAAACTCAAATACTGTCTTGGTAAGCCTCATAATGAATTGTTTGGGGTAAAAAAGAAAAACATCGTGATGTGTATCGTGTATCGCCGAAAGGTCAGAAAATATCGTGATATCATATTTAGGCCATATCGCCCAGCCCTACCATGCAGTATCCTGTAGTACCCTCTAGTAAGCTGTAGTGCCATGCAGTATCCTGTAGTACCCTCTAGTAAGCTGTAGTACCATGCAGTATCCTGTAGTACCCTCTAGTAAGCTGTAGTGCCATGCAGTATCTTGTAGTACCCTCTAGTAAGCTGTAGTACCATGCAGTATCCTGTAGTACCCTCTAGTAAGCTGTAGTGCCATGCAGTATCTTGTAGTACCCTCTAGTAAGCTGTAGTACCATGCAGTATCTTGTAGTACCCTCTAGTAAGCTGTAGTGCCATGCAGTATCCTGTAGTACCCTCTAGTAAGCTGTAGTGCCATGCAGTATCCTGTAGTACCCTCTAGTAACCTATAGTTCCATGTACAATTAGATTTAGTCATTTAGCTGACGCTTTTATCCAAAGCGACTTACAAGTTCTGTACGAAAGTCAGCAGGATGGGTACAACTCTATCAGCTGAGTAACAATGTTCATCATCGTGTTCAAACTTGAGTGCTACAGTGTCGAGTGTTAGTATATTAGGAAGAGTGCATGACAGTAGAAGACAGTAAGTAGGTTTGTTTAAAAAAATATTTTCTTTTAATTTCAAATATTGATAGAAGAAGTGTGTCTTTAGTTGACGGCGAAATATTGGTCGGGTTTCGGCTAACTGTGGTGGGAAGTTCGTTCCACCATTGTGGAGCAAGGACCGAGAATAGGCGGCTCCTCTTTTATGACCCTCCCGAAGCTCGGACAGGAGTGGGTCTGAGGCGGCTAGAATGTGTGAAGATTTTCCCTAATGGGGTTGTACTTCCGCATTCGGTTTGCGCAATCTGATTGGCCACTGACGTTTCTGGTCATGTGACATGTGCGCCAATCGTGTGACGCCTAGTTCTGCGCCTATTTCCGGCTCTAACAGCCTGCAAACTACCTAACGCCTAGTTTATCACTGGTTAAGCTTAGGCGACTCTTTCGAAGTTGGTTAAGGTTAGAGTTTGGAATCAGGGCTGGTGTTCTATCGCCCTGCTCTAAGACAAACTCTAACCTTAACCAACTTCGAAAGGGTGCCTAAGCTTAACCGGTGATAGAACTAGGCGTCACACGATTGGCGCACATGTCACATGACCAGAAACGTCAGTGTCCAATCAGATCGCGCAAACCGAACGCGGAAGTACAACCCCATTAGGGAAAATATTCACGTGGCTAGAATACATGGAGCGGAGGGGTCTTGAGGGTGTGTAGTTACAGACCATTGACCGGAGGTAGATGGGAGCCGTTCCCTTCGATGGGAAGCCAGTGGAGGTCCCTAAGAAGTGGGGTAACATGGGCTGACTTTGGTCATTGGCTGCATTCTGAACGAGTTGAAGAGGGTTGATGGCGGTGGTCGCTGGTCGGTAGACCAGCAAGCAGTGCATTGCAGTAGTCGAGGCGAGAGATGACTGTTGATTGGACGAGGAGTTAGGTGGCTTCTTTTGTCAGGAAGGGGAAGATCCCTCTGACATTGCTCAGGAGGAATCTGCTGGTTCTGGTTGTTGCGGCGATGTGAGTGGAGAAGTTCAGCCGATCGTCGAGAACAACACCAAGGTTCTTAGCAGTCAGGGACACGGCCACAGCTACATTCTCCACTGTGATGGAAAGGATTTGGCCGGGAGGTGAAGCAATTCTGTTTAGCTTAGGTTCAGTTTGAGGTGGTTGGTCGTCATCCAGGCAGAGATGTCTGACAGAAAGGCGGAGATCCGCTCAGAGACATGGATATCTGAGGGAGAAAAGGAGAGGAAGAGTTGAGTATCATCGGCATAGCAATGATACAAGAAGTCATGAGATGTGATAATGTTACCCAGCGATTTGGTGTAGAGGGAGAAAAGGAGGGGTCCAAGGACCGAGCCCTGGGGGACACTCATCCGAAGGGGGCGGGGGGCCGACATGATACTCGGAGCGGTCGTCGTGGTAGGATGTCAGCTATGCCAGCGCAGAGCCAGCCACTCCCATTCCTGCGAGGGATGCGAGGAAGATCTGGTGGTTGACTGTCAAATGCTGCCGACAGGTCCAGGAGATCGGGTAGGGCCCTATGGAATCCGCGATCGCGGAATCGCAGAGGATTTCACGGAATTTAGATATTAACACGGAATTCAGAATTATCGTGGAATTTGCTTAAATTATACATAAATCGGTTTTCATATATATAAATCAATCTTCACTACGACTTTAAAATGGTGACGCGGCACGGTCTACGCCTACGGAGACGCAGAAATTACAGCTACCAAATCCATTCAGAGACAATGGAACGCAGTGCACGCTCCGCTCCGCAAGTCAGACTGGTGACTCACGTAAGGGGAGTCTCTTTCTCTCTGTAGCCAAACATTACACTATAAAAACTAACTGGATAGTTGATGATGATAAAATCATTAAGTCTCCCTTTCTGTGTGTGTGCGAGCGGCCGTCCTATCTCTGGTCTTTGGAAAGACCAGATGAGGTCAGAGGAGTTAGATAGTATTTTCTGAGGATGGTCAGAAAATGTTGATATTTAAACTTAAAAAGTTATTATACAGAGAAGGATAATTCAAGTACAAAATGCTGCTGAAAAGAGAATCCCTCACTGAGGGAAACGCAAAGCGCCTAACCATCATGTATCACAATGGTGATGTCAGCCAGAGACGGGGAGAAGCATGCACCGACATCTCTTTTTTTTATCCACTTTTTCTCCTCCTATTTTTCTGTATTTTCCTCCCATCCCAATTTAGTCGCCCATGCCAATTCCCCCCTCCCCTTCCTGGTGGTTGCGCGCATGTGCCCCCCACTGGTCGGTCTAGGGAGCCCTAACGTCTATCATATGCTTCCTCCGATACATA
Organism: Notolepis coatsorum; assembly: GCF_963971535.1. Lineage (NCBI taxonomy): Eukaryota > Metazoa > Chordata > Actinopteri > Aulopiformes > Paralepididae > Notolepis > Notolepis coatsorum. The sequence continues at coordinate 91,183,921 of NC_140179.1, read as the reverse complement.
GGAGACAGCCAGCAGCCTCTTTTCACCTGGCAGCGAGGACTCTCATTGGTGAAGTGTAACGCATGGGAGGTCACACTACCTTCACCATTTCCCTCCCTCGCTGTGCAGGCCTGACCGACCTGTAGGAGTCGCTGTTTACAACGACCAGATTACCACCCACCGGCTTCCCTCCCGCTGACGCTGCCAATTGTGCCAGTATGACGACCGGCCAAGCCGGAGGCACTGCTGACAGCCGGATTCGATACCAGTGTCTCTGCGGTGGTAGACAGACGCTTAGTCCGCTGTGCTACCCGGCCGTCCCAAACCGACATCTCTTTGAAATACATTACATTTTAGTTTTTTTCTGATTTATTTTAAACAAATTATTATTTTGTATTTAAATATTTAATTATTATTTAGTTATTGCACTGAACTGAATTGAGAAAAAAAAAACCTAATAACTGAAATGGCGCTGAACATTGAACTTTGCAGATGTACTTTTATTCAAGTTAGTTAAAAACATAATTTTGTATTGTTTCTTTTGGCTAAATCCAAAGGAAAAAATATTAAATTTGAGAAATCTGAAAACATGTAAATTAAAAACAGAGAAATCCGAAACAGGAAAATTCATATCCGAAAACAGGAACAGATAATACGGATTTCATAGGGCCCTATAATTAGGACAGAGGAGAGGCCCTTCGCTTTTGCTAATTGAAGAGCCTCTGTGACCGCTATGAGGGTTGTCTCTGTGGAGTGACCAGTCTTGAAGCCTGACTGATTAGGACCTAGGTCTAGGAAGTCATTCTGTAAGAGATAATCAGTAACTTGGTTGGATACAGCATGTTTAAGAGATTTAGGGAGGAAGGAGAGAAGAGACGGGACGATAGTTGTCTATGACGGTGGGGTCATGGTTGTTTTTTTGTGTCCTGTAATACCATGTCGTATTGAATAGTACCCTCTAGTAACCTGTTACGTTCCAAGGCCCGGTCCTGGCTGGACCGGGCATGAGAATAACATTGGACAGTGCTCTCCTCCCGACATTGGCTCCCTACCTCCCTCTGGTGACCTAAGCCCGATGGTGCGGTCTGCCATTTTATGTTGGTTGCACATTATTGATTGGATTTCTAATATTCTGTTATCCTGGGCCATCCCTGTCTGTGTTCGATGTCACCCCCCTGTTGGGTTGTTGTGTGTCATTGCCTTTGTGTTTATGGTGTCTTTGCTTTTGTGTCTAGGTGGTGTTTGTGATTCTGTGTTTTGGCCAGGTGTTGATCATTGTTAATTAGTGTTGGTATTTAGGTGTCTGTTTGTTCTCATTTCCTTGTGGTGTCATTTCCTCCAGTACCCTGCGTTGTCCCCGTGTCGTGCCTGCCTTCGCTGTTGATGTCTAGTGAGTCCTTGCCTGTATACTCCTGCCGTTTTCTTGATTTCCTTATTTGTTTTGTTAGTAGTAGTGTCTTTTATTTGTATTGTATATTGGATCATTAGTAAACACCCCTTCTTCAAGCATTGCTCCTCGTCTCTGCCTCCGTTCCTTCTCCCTTGTCTGCAAACTGTGTTCTCACCTTTATTAGCACCCCAATCGTAACAGAATGACACCACCATCTAAGAGCACAGCAGACAAGGTGGCCGATACCATGACGATCATCCGTTGCATGGTGGACGGTGATCTGGAGCATTACTCACTTGCCAAGTGGGTATTCCTGCTCCAGATGATCAACAAGGTCGCAACGGAGAGCCCGACACAGGAGCCAGCGATGCGGGTTATGGCCGACCACGTCGCTGCCCTCATGGACGGGTTTAGGTCGCTCGCTACTACCCTATCCACCAGCCGAATCCCAGGTAGGGTTCCCATGGCTAACGTAGCCACGTCAGCTAACCGGTTCCCCATTGTTAGCACAACCCTGTTAGCTTAGCTCCTACAGCTAACCAGACGTCCACAGCTAGCACAGCTCCGCCCGTTAGCATTTATCCTGTAGCTAACCAGGCATTCCCAGCTAGCTCAATCCCCACTGCTAGCCTAATCTCCAGGTTTACGATCAGCCTAGTACGTGAGACGGACCAGATGTTCCTAGCTAGCATTGTCCCTGCAGCTAGTCAGGTTTCCTCAGCTAGCAAGCCTCAGAAGGCTAGCAAGCCTAAGAAGGCTATCGTGACAGGAGCTACTAGTCTTTCCCCGACAGCTAGCTTAGCCTCTGCAGCTAACCAGGCATCTACAGCTAACCCAGCCCCTACTGTTAGCTTAGCCTCTGCAGCTAGCCAGGCATCCCAGCTGACACAGCCCCTACAGCTAGCCTCTACAGCTAGCTCAGGGCCCACGGTTGGCCTAGCCCCCGCAGCTCGCAGGCCTCAGAGTTCTGGCAAGACTCTGAGGGCGGGCAGGGCTAGTGCCGCCGACAAGGCTTCCACAGCTGATCCGGTCGTCGCTGCCAGCCTGATTCCGATCGGCGTAGTCCCGGCTGTCACCGCTCCTCCTTCGGTCTCCACGCCCTGCCCGGCCTCTACACCTGCTCCGGCTGCTACGGCGGCTCCCGGCTCCTCGACTGATCCTGGCACCCCGTCTGGTCCAGCTCTACACCGTGAGCGGCGCCCTGGTCCTTGCCGTGGTCTTCGGCGTGCGCTGCGTTGGGTCCTGCTCCGGGGGTCGTCGCCGCCGCACCTCCGTTCCGGCTCTCCTGAACCGGTCCCTAGTCCGGCGGCTGGAGGGTTCCTCGTCCGGTATCCTGCTCCACGGTCCAGTTCCCCTTCCCGGGCTTCTGCACCTGTCCCCACCCCCCCTCATCGGGTCTCTGTTCCCAGGTCCAGCCCCCCTCCCCGGGTCTTGGCGCCCGTCCCCACCCCCCCTCGTCGGGCCTCTGCTCCCAGCTCCGGCTTCCCACTCCGGCTCCCTGTTTCTCTTCCTGCCTCCCCTCTCCGGCCCTGTACCCCCGTTTTCACCCCTCCTGGGTTTTTCGCTCAGCCTCCCGGCCCCTGGTCTCCGGGTCCTCTCCCTGGGTCCCCTCCGGGGTTCCGGCTTCCTCCCTCGCCTGGGTACGGACGTTGTTCTCGGGGGTCTGGAAGCCCCCCATTGAGGGGGAGGTACTGTTACGTTCCAAGGCCCGGTCCTGGCTGGACCGGGCATGAGAATAACATTGGACAGTGCTCTCCTCCTGACATTGGCTCCCTACTTCCCTCTGGTGACCTAAGCCCGATGGTGCGGTCTGCCATTTTATGTTGGTTGCACATTATTGATTAGATTTCTAATATTCTGTTATCCTGGGCCATCCCTGTCTGTGTTTGATGTCACCCCCTTGTTGGGTTGTTGTGTGTCATTGCCTTTGTGTCTAGTTGTGTTTATGGTGTCTTTGCTTTTGTGTCTAGGTTGTGTTTGTGATTCTGTGTTTTGGCCAGGTGTTGATCATTGTTAATTAGTGTTGGTATTTAGGTGTCCGTTTGTCCTCATTTCCTTGTGGTGTCATTTCCTCCAGTACCCCGTGTTGTCCCCTGTCGTGCCTGCCTTCCCCGTTGATGTCTAGTGAGTCCTTGCCTGTATACTCCTGTCGTTTTCTTGTTTTCCTTCGTTGTTTTGTTAGTAGTAGTGTTTTTTATTTGTATTGTATATTGGATCATCAGTAAACACCCCTTCTTCAAGCATCGCTCCTCGTCTCTGCCTCCGTTCCTTCTCCCTTGTCTGCAAACTGTGTTCTCACCTTCATTAGCACCCCAATCGTAACAGTAACCTGTAGTACCCTCTAGTAACCTGTAGAACCATTTAATATCCTATATTACCATGTAGTACCCTGTTATATCCTGTATTACAATGTAGTACCTACTATTATGTAGTACTCTGTAGTACCATGTACTACCATGTAGTGTATGTAGTATTACCATGTAATACCCTGTAGTATCATGTTGTACCCTGTACTTTCATATAGTGCCATGGACTACCATGTAATACCCTGTAATACTATGTAGGGGTGTAACAATGCATCACAATGCATCGATCCTAAGATCGAATCGTGGTCAAATTAAGAGATTTCATGATTCATTGAATCGTTGCCTGAAGAATCGCAATCGAATCGTTGTGGGGTCAAATATTTAAACCCAGTACTATGTAATACTCTGTTGTTCCACATAGTACACTGTAATGTATAGGGCCCTATGGAATCTGCGATAGGGCCCTATACAATCTGAGAGGATTTCACAGAATTTAAATATTAACACGGAATTCTGAATTACTGAACAATTCTGAACATTAACACTTTCATTAATAAAAACTTTCCACCAGACATTATACCAAAAAAAGCACAATAACTGAAAATAAATAAGTAAATGAGTCACTGTCTGTGCTTGGGGATGGAGCAGACAAGTACTGTACCTACGTGCCAGCTCTGTAAAGCGGCCTTGATTGGTCCTCCAATATCCAAGAGAGGGCTATGGCGACTGTACTTGATCCGTGGTATAAAGACCATTATTTTGATATGGGGAAAAAGCAGGGTGCACGCCAAATGATCCAGAGTACATCTGATGGAAATGCCAGTTGATGATGGAGACGGGGCACACATAGCAAAGATGATGTGTTACGGCAAAAGAACGCTCAGAAAATCATTTTCCCACAACAAAGTAATGGTCTTTATGCTGCCGATCTTGTTCAGTCGCGATGCAGTACATGGGTTCAGAGTCTGGAGTGCATGGCGTTCACAGGACAGAATCGGTTGCTGGCACTGTTTGAACCACGGTCTGAGCGGCTGAGTAGCAGCTTGATGGCAACGTTTGCTTCAGGTTCTCTCATAGGATATGAATCAGGGATGTGGTTGGGGTTTGAACGCATCAACAGCCAGATAATAATTATTTGGAAACAGTGTCACATTTATGTCTATACTTTTGCTACAATAAAAGAAAAAAGATCCACACTCATTCGGTACAAATTTTCTGCCTTTTCACTCTTTTTCACACACAATTTTGCTGCATCCCTACTTTTGAGTGCTGCTTGCTGTGGGCCAGATCCGATACAGATGTGTAAAAAAAGTACCATTATCGGCCGATATTATATCAGTGGCCGATATATCATGCACCACTAATGACATGCATCTCGCTTTATTTAGCCTCAACCAAAGCTGGCATTTTGTCCATGCTACAGTAACTCAATGAAACATCTGAGTAAATGGCTTATTGTGCCGGATGTGACTACAATGACAGTAGGGACTGGGATATGCAAATGAGCTTGACAGTGATTGGTCAGTCTCCATCCACACTCCTACACAGAGCATTGGACGGCGTTCCACTTCAAGGGGGGAGGATCTCCCTTCTCCTCCTCTCTTGGCCAGATGTTTAGCAGGCTGTGACGAACAGGCATGGAGACGGCTTTGCATAGGAGTGTGATCTATGTTGATGATTGCTGCAATTCCGAATGGCTTGTTTTAATGGGGAGGGTTCTTGCCACAGCTGAACTGCAGCAACTGCACCAAGTACATATCATCATGTTTTCTCAGTGTTGAGATGACTCCTAAAAACAACGCAGAACACAGGAAAAGGCCATTTCTACAACGGGGGACCTTTTTAAGCTCTGAAACCCCCCATCCAGCTCACAGTACCACTGCAACTACTGAGGAAATGAATGTTCTAAATGAGGTCAGCCACCACCAACTGTCAAATTGACGGAGACAGATTGAGCAGACGGGAGAATCCGTTTTGGGGGGGGGGGGGGGGGGGGGGGGTGTTAATGAGAATGAAGGCGTGCACTCGCCGGCTTAGATCACAGTGATATCGGATCACCATGGTTGGGTAGAAACTGACTAAATGTAATCGGGATTACGTAATCAGATTTACCCCCCCCCCCCCCATACACACACACACAGACACTAGCGCCCCCTCAACCCGCCTTCCATTACCAGACAAATGGTATCAGATCTCTCGCCGCACCTCGTATTGTGAAGCTAATTCCCAGACAGGAAGACATTGTGTTGTAGAGAGAGGCACCTGCTGAGATACACAAGATTCATGTGGCTTTACAACGTTGAAAATAAAAGTCCAAACTCCTGTCACGGATAATGGTAGCACTTTTTTGTAAAAGCTTTCAAAGAGTTTTCAACCGAAAGTGATGACCACGATGAGGCAGATGAAGGTGAATTCCAGGATGTGTGGTACTGGGTACTGTTCTTTCGGAAGAAATGGATCTCTCTATCTACCCTGCCACCAGCGATGTGCATCGATCACACACAATGACTCTGACGGCCTCCAGGCTGGATCTTGTGAAAGCTGTGACGGGGGCCAATGTGCAAAGTGTACTACAGTGCAATGGTCGAACGCTCCGCCCGGCGCCTAATGGAACGAGGCCCACCTATCATCACCAGTGGCTGCTGAAGCTGTGGAGGACATGGGGCGAATAAGACTCGTTCCATGTGTCACTTGCTGGAACTCGGAACATCATCCAGTGCAAAACGTGTCTTTAACCCTTTCACTGCCACACTACAGAAGGTTAACCCTTTACTATCACACTACCGATGGTGTGAAAGGGTTAACCTGCTGTTGTGTGGCAGTGAAAGGGTTAACCTTCTGTGTATTGTGGCAGTTAAGGGTTAACTGTTTGGTAGTGCGGCAGTGAAAGGGTTAAGTGATGCACAACTGGGGGGGGGGGGGGACGTTTGTGACGGCCTGGCCGGTTGTTCAAAAGTAATCCGATCGGATTTCGGATAACCGATTTGATCAAATCTTGAAAATGGGTTGTTCAAAAGAAAAAACGGATTCTGAAATCGGATTGGATTACGTAATCTAATCTTGGTTTTTATCCGGATCAAACCTTCAGTATGCGTTGTTCAAAAGCTTTTAGTAGGATTGGGATCACTTTGATAAAAAAAAATCAGGATTAAACCGATCACCCAGTAGAAGGGTGGATTCAGGGTGGATTTCAGTCACAAAATGTAATGAACCTTTAAAATTGGTTAAATAATCCAATATTTGGATCATGCAGTATACAGTATATACATTTATTCATAAGATGTTCACTTAATTTGTTCATCCGCTACAGTGATTAAGTATATAAAGTAGACTTCAGCCTTTCAGTACAGCAAATTCAAAAGATTTTGGACTCAAAAGAATCCCCCAAACAGCTGTCGGTATTGAACACAAATAATATATCAATTATAAACTGTCACTTATCACTGTATATTAATCACACTGACAGTCATTGATTGATTGATTGAATTGATTGAAACGTTTATTAACAGATTGCAGAATGGGTACAGTACAGTACAGCTCAATACATACAATTGTTAAGAGGATGCAGACCTGAGAGACGTTCGTCTTGTTTCCATCAGGGTCCCCTATTTTCAATTCATCATATGACACACACGACATACAGATAGACAGTACTGCTACATCTATACATTTATGACATACCAGATTTTCAAATACAGTACTGTTTGTGATACTAAAACAAAATCCAGAAAAAGAGTGTATATACATTTGACATAGAAACTGTGCATTGGGGGAGGTTGGGTAGGTGGGGTGGGGCTGTACATTGGAGGTGGGGGGGTGGGGGGGGGGTTGGGTAGGGGGACACACACTGTACATTGGAATACTGACATACATTTGACATAGAAACTGTACATTGGAGGAGGTTGGGTAGGTGGGGTTGGGTGGGGCTGTACATTGGAATACTGACAAAGCCATGCTTGGTCTTTATTGTACAACTGGGTTAGGACATTTGTAGGGGCCAGTTTTGAATTGCAGTCTCCCGTAGGTGTTTTTTGAGAGTGTTTTTGAAGGTGGGTAGTGATTCACATTCCTTTACAGCTTTGGGTAGGGCGTTCCACATTGTTGTGGCATAATTGCGAAACGTGTTTAGTCCCTTGTTTGAGCCGAATCTGGGGTTTACATGATTTGTGGAGCTCCCTCTGGTGTTGTGATCGTGGTATTCACTGACCTTTGGGAAGTATTTTGACATGTACATGGGTACCTTGGTCGTGTAGTGTATCTTGTAGACCAGGCCCATTGCAAGTTGCTGTACTATGTCATCTACTCTAAGCCATCCTAGGTTGGCAAAGTGTGCAGGGGTGAGGTGGGTTCTAGGAGTCAGGTCAAGCAGTAGTCTGACTAGTTTGTTTTGAGATGTTTGTAATTTGGTTTTTAGTGCCTTTGAGGTGCTTTGGTACCATGAGGTGCAAGCATAGTCGTAGTACCCTTGAATGAGTGCTCCTGCCAGAGTCTTCAGGGTATTCTTGTTTACCAGGGAGGAGATCCGGTACAAGAATCGAGTTTGTTGATTGACTTTTTTTATTACATTGGATGCCATTTTGTCACAGGAAAGATTAGCCTCTAGGATGGAACCCAGGTAGGTAATTTCATCTTTCCTTGTGACAATATTGTCACCCACTGTAACTGAGAAGCCGTCGGTTTTGCTGAGTTTGTTATTTGAACCCAAGAGAATGGACTCTGTTTTGCCCATGTGTAATGATAGTTTGTTGTCGGCGAGCCATATGCAGATTTTGCCTAGTTCCGAGCCAGGGGAGGAAACTAACTTTTTGGCTTACCAGCCAACTGGCGGGTATCTGATTTTTTTTACCAGCCAAATAGATTTTTTACCAGACAAAAAAAATCGCTAATTGTGATAATTACTTCTTTGTACGTCTTCGTCTAAATTGATTTTCAATCATAGTAAATTAATCACACTGTCTCTACTCTTCAAAATATTACATCATTAAATCACATATTAACATGAAAGAGGGAACTATTCTGGACTGGGTTGGGCTGAACTGGGCAGTGAAAGATGCTGGGTTGGGCTGGTCTAGGTTATACTGAATGATGAATTGAAAATGAATTGAAAATGGGGGACCCTGATGTAAACAAGACGAAAGTCTTTCTCTGGTCTGCATCCCCTTAACAATTGCATGTATTGAGCCGTACTGTACTGTACCCATTCTGCAATCTGTTAAATAAAGTTTTCATTCATCACAGCTCAACTACTAGGAATGTGTGTCTGACTCTTAAGTGCAGGAAATATTCATCAGAAAGGGGGGACATGATGGAGGGAATGGAAAGAGCAGGTTTGACAGGAGCAGGGTTGAAGGGATTGATTGATTGAAAAGTTTATTAACAGATTGCAGAATGGGTACAATACAGTACAGTTCAATACATACAATTGTTAAGGGGATGCAGACCAGAGAAAGACTTTCGTCTTGTTTACATCAGGGTCCCCCATTTTCAATTCATCATAACATATTGGAGTGTGGAGGAAGTGGACAAGGCATTAAGCAAACAGGACTGAAATGGGGGACCCTGATGTAAACAAGACTAAAGTCCTTCTCTGGTCTGCATCCCCTTAACAATTGTGTGTATTGAGCTGTACTGTATTGTACCCATTCTGCAATCTGTTAATAAAGTTTTCAATCAATCAATCAATACTGGGTTGGGCAGTGAAAGAACCAAGCATTTCACTGTAATGTAATAGCTAAATAAAACAACTTGAACTTGACTTGTTACATTTGCACTCTGGTTGTATGCCAAATGTATTCTGGTTGTACTGTACTTGTGCTGTAAGATGACAATACATTGGAACCGAATCGACAACGCTAGGGGTTCAGCAGGTGTGTTCTGAATGCCAAATATGACAACATCACCGTTGTGAAGGGCATATGGGCGAGTGGTGATATGCTGGGAAACCCGGTAATAATAAAATGTCACTCGGCTGCATTTAAGCAAAGCCGCTCAGTATAGTCGTCCACTATGTTGAATGCGCGTTATGGTAGCTTGTTACATGCTAGGTAGCTAGCCGGCTAATGCTGGTTGACTTGTCATTCTCATCCGACTCGAAGGAGACGCGTCGCGTGCTGTTGTTCGCCCCCATGTCAGACCGCACCGATATCCGAAAGCGACGACTCTACATGCAATTATTTTCATCCACTCATGTGTTTTTGTAAGTTTGTCTACGTTGTCAAGCCGGTGACAGGAGTCTGTAGGGCCGCACGCAGTGGTCTGTCCACTTCCCCTAGATGGGCGGCATCTTCTAGAAAACGAGTGTTCATTGGAGGAGCTTAGAGCGCATCTGTACAACGATGATGTTAATTGGTTATGGTCTGATTATTATGTGGCGCAAATGGGAGGAATCAAGGGGGGAGTCAGAGTTCGGTTTGTGCCAGTGAGCGAATCAGCAGATTGCAGAATGATTTTTTTGTTTTGTTTTGTAATTACTAGTACTCGCCAGACTGGCGAGTGCTCTTCATGAATTACTCGCCAAACGTAAAAAATACTCGCAATTGGCGAGTAAAGTGGCCTAATTTCCTCCCCTGTATCCGAGCTGAGGGTTTTTTCAACCTGTAACTTGTTCTTGTCAGAGACCAGCAGGGCTGAGTTGTCCGCAAACAGGAACAAGTTGCAGTCACAAGCTGACGACATGTCATTTGCATAAATTAGGAACAGTAGTGGTCCTAGTATGCTTCCTTGTGGAACACCACAGTTCACTGTGAGGGGGGGGGATAGGGTACCGTTTACCTCCACCATCTGTTCTCTCCCCTCCAGGTAGGATTGTATCCAGCTCACTGATAAACTATCAAAACCAATTGCTTTTAGCTTGTCAATCAGAATGGTGTGATTGACAGTGTCGAAGGCCTTTTGTAGGTCTAGCATGACCCTGCCGCAGTATTTGCCCGCGTCCACCTCTTGCTTGATGTGGTCGTTCAAATAGAGAAGGCATGTGTCAGTGGAGTGGGATGTTCTGAAGCCAGATTGGAATTCGTAGATTAGATTTTTATCCGTAAGGTACTTTTCGACATGTTCGTATACTATTTTTTCCATGACTTTCGAGATGGATGTAAGGATAGAAACAGGGCGGTAGTTGCCTGGGTCTAATTTGCTGCCCTTTTTGTGCAGGGGTGTTACTCTCGCTATTTTGAAGTCCTTGGGGACGTGTCCCTGTTTTATGGAGAGGTTTATTATGTGTGTGATGACTGGGGTGATGGCCCTGCTGAGTCTCTGAGGAATTTGGAGGGGATGTTGTCATGGCCAGTGGCCTTGTTCGGTTGGAGGGCGCTCAGTTTATTGAGTACCTCATCTGTAGTTACCATTTCCAGTTTGAAGTCGTCTTTGTGGACACCTAGGTTCTTGTAGTATGCTACTATGTATTCTACCCCATACTGCCCTGAGTGGGAGGGTAGTTTGTTTACCAGTGTTGTGGCTATGTTTGTGAAGAAAGTGTTTAAGTAATTGGCTACATCCAGTTTGTCTGTGATGAGCGTGTTGTCCGTCTTTATGTTTATGTTTGAGAACCTGGTTTTAAGTTTTTTACTGCAGCCTAGTTGATTATTGAGTAATTTCCAAAGTTCACGTGGTTTATTTTTGTTTTCCTCAGTTTTGTCATTGGTGAATTTTTTTTGTTGCAGTTTTTATCATGGAGTTTACGTCAGTCATTTGACTTTGACTTTGGCTTGTGTTCAATTAAGGCAATCATACCCAAGGCCTATAAATGATGAACTATGTTCACTAGGGATGGGTACCGTTCACATTTGAACCGATACGGTACCGGTACGACCGGTACCTGTGAATGGATACCGGTACCCAACGGTACTTTTTTTCCTGTACTTTAGTCTCTAAAAATGTAATCTACCTACCTCAGTTGTGAAAAAAATATCAAAACTTCAAATAACCACACTTTTGACCGTTTTCGGCTTGCCATTGCCCCGACTGCTTTGTTGTTGAATCAAGTCAAATCCTAGGTAAGCGTATATTGTGCATGTGAACGTTGACATAAAAAAAATCTAAAATCAAAAATATAAAAAACAATAATATTTTTTTTATTTAAAAAAAAAAAAATGTATCTCACGTGAAACGATACTCGGTAGTACTGACGTGTTTCGGTAAGTACCTTTTTAAAAGTACCGAAATGTTCACTACACCAAAGCGTTGCCGAAACCTGTGCGCTACTAGAGGGTGTTAGGTGCCATTTTGGCTCAATAGCAGGGAGATTTAGTTCGGCTAAGGATGGAGAACTTACCAACAAAAAGAAAAATTATATTTAAGTTGAAATCACCCAGAATGTGAATGCCATGGGGAATGAGGACCACAGAGCAAGTGACATTTAGATGGAAGAATCTTAGGGCCAGGGCAACAAAGGACCACGCTGAAGCCAAAAACACCCAAACAGGCAACAAGCCCTTTATGAGACGTGATGTGGTCCTTGACATTATTGGAGGTGAGAAGTCACAAACTCTGCATGGGATGCAAGTAGGGATATTGCTCGATATTGGCTTTTTTACCGATACCGATATTGTCCAACTCTTAATTTCCGATACCGATATCAACCGATACCGATATATGCAGGGTCCCCCCCCCCCAAAAAATGGAATCATTTCAGGTAATACTAATTAACATTACATATCTCTTGTTGTGGAATTAACACAACATTATGCATACTTTTGACAATAAATAAAATCAGAATTTGTTCTTACTTGCTTGCCTGGGTAAATAAAGTTATAGAAATGTACAAAAAAAAATTAAAAACGATATTTTCCGATATCACATTTTAACGCCGATATCGGCCGATAATATCGGTAGGCCGATAATATCGGACATCCCTAGATTCAAGGTGTTGTAGGGGATGGTGAGCCTGCGATTGGAGAGGAAAGTGAGCCAGTTCCTCCTGATCCAGAGGACACATTTATTTTGGATCTCAGCCCCATCATTGAGGAAGAAGGTGGATCCTCACTGGTAGAGCCAGTAGTTGCCACAGGAGCTCAGAAAAGTGTCTTGAAGTGTCCTTTGGCAAACGGAGATGGTGATTATAAGGAACTTCTGCAAAAAGACTGAGAGGGCGGAAGTACAGACTCGTCTGGCAGAGGAACAACTGACTCTTACCCGACTCTACAGCAAAGCAAGGCTAGACTTGAGATCCGCCTCCTAAAAGCCAAGCTTGTACAAGCTGGTCTCTCCACAGCAGATTAACTCTATTCAATTCAATACATCTTTATTTGAAACTTGTTCTAAATATCCACAATGTACAGTATTTGTGAGTAATGTATATTTATATTTATTTATCGTAGGTCTCAGATGAGCGGACTGCCGGTTTCCAAAAATAGAAAATGGAAGGCGGATGTTTATATTGTTTTATTGTGTTGTTTTCTGTTAAAATAAAAGACAAACACTTGAAGTGACCCCATGCTGGCTATTCTACCTGTCTACATAGCTAGTAGCCTACATTGTGAATGATAGTATAGGAGCCAAAGCACTCATGAGTTATACCTTATTTCTATTGGCTTAGTTGCCTACACTGTTAAAGTCTACATTTCAGAATACAATGGGGCTTAGCTGTATATTTAGGTTATTGTATTATATGAATGTTTATGTTTATTTGTATAACCTTACATTGAAACGGCATTAGGAATATTGATTGGATTTAGATAAAGTCATAGAACATTTGTGATGTCATGTCACAGTATGATGTCATAATCAAACATTCTAGAACATTTGTGATGTCACAGTATCATGTCATAATCAAACATTCTAGAACATTTGTGTATATATATACAGTGCTGAGCAGTACTGAACAGATAGACTAAACAACATAGATTGAAGCCTGCATTTCTCAACCAAGGTGCCTTGCCTACCGTTTTGCTGTGGGAAGAGCCAGCAAGTTGATATTTACGGCTTTCAGGTGTGGAGGAATTTTGTCATGTGTGGAGTCGGCTGTGATTTTGGAGACTGGGAAAATACAGTTTTCTTACCTTGTAGTAGTGACGTGAATATTTCGTGGCAGTAAACAGCCAAACAAGTTTTAGTTTAGGAAAATAGCTTTAGGATCACTTCTGTAAAGAAAGACTTCACTGTGGAAGAGAAATAAACCATTTGGATATCTTTGTTTTACACCAGAGCCTCGGCTGTGGACATTATTTTTCTTTATCAATGAACGTACTACTTACGAGTAAGCAACTTTAACCAGTAGAGTGAACCGTCGGCCCTCATAGATAGCCTATCCCATATCGAGCACTGGTTATCCGGATTTGGTAATCCTGAAAAGTTTGTATCCGGATCAGAGTAATCCAATCCCATGTTGCTTTGAAAAAACGGCACAAAAATAAACTGGATTACGTGATCCTGGATAGCAAAACATAGGATTTCAACAGTTTTATCCGGATTGAACCTTTTGAACAACCGGGCCCTGCCGGGATGCTTTCCCATGAGATTAACTTCTTGAAAGAATTATGCTGAGGTCCTGCAAGGATAATCAAAATGCTTCTGTGAAATGCTGATCCCCCCCACACTGATGGCTCTGAAGAAGCTAGGCGAGAAGAGAGCTTCGACACCTTTTTCTGATGTCATTGGCACCGTCCTGCAGCAATAAACACGTACCTAGAAGAGACTAGGGCTGTCCCCGACTAAGGATTTGGATAGTTGACTAAATTTGCCGAAATGTGCCAATAGTCGACTAAGTCGACTACCCCTCTGAATGCAAAAAAGAAAAAAAAGTAAAAATGTTATGGGCTGTGTGGGGGTGCTTAATGTCTGAAGGAGTCGACTGAAGGCTCCTTGTTCTCTGCGAAAGCATGCAATTGGTCCACTGATGGATACATCTTGATATTTGTCTAGCCTAGTGTGTTCATTAGACAGGTGAAATCCTCTTTCAGTGCCTCTGTGCCTGTTTTCTTAGGCAGTTAGCCTCGCTGGTATGTGCGCCATTAGTGTTAGCCACGCTTCTAGACCTCTTTGGTTTAAAAAAATATATATAATTATAATAATCTCGACTACGGCTCCTTTCGATCGATTAGTAGACTATTCGACTAATCGGCGTCAGCCCTAGAAGAGACTAGTAAGAATCTGGACTGCCATAATGACTTTCCAAGGGGGAAAAGGCTCTTCCTTAAATCCAACGCCATCTTACCCTCCAGTGCACCTGTCGAACGGCTCTTCAGCCATGGTGGCAACCCCCCCCCCCCCCCCCCCCCCCCCAGAGGAACCGCTTGACGGATGGAACATTTTGAACAAATGCAAGGCTCTGTTTTTGCCAATTCACTTCCAATGCCTTTGCGCATTGTTTCATGGAGGTCAGGAATTACTTTGGTGCCAACAGATGTACGTGAGGGCACAGTGTAGCGGGGATCGTGCACCTTCATTAGGTAAAGTACCTCTAACCAACAAAAAGGTCTGCACATCTTTTGCAATAGGGAGGTGTAGTGGTTACGTCATTGCCGTTGTTTTCCACCCTCTGTCCAACGCAATGCATTTCCCCATTGCCCATTTCTAAATCGTCTCGTTTAAAACAAATAAAGCATTTACATGGTGTACCTTTCTGTGCGTATTCATCCACAATCTATAGCTCAACATGAAAATATTCGCAATTAATCATAAATAAAAATCTTCTGAGCTGTTTTTTTTCCCACTGCCGGTGTTTTTACCTGTTGGACTGTCCTGCTTCCAGACAGTTATATTGCAGGGTGTTGACTTGACTGCGCAGATGATGTGCACTTATATTGGAAGTGTTTACATTTACGTAGGCGACGTGTGTGAAGCAATGCTCGCAGACGGTCATGTTTCTGTTAACAGTTTTCATTCCCTCGTCATTGTATTAAAGCAAAAAATAAAAGATGCCCCCACTCGACTGCCTCTCGACTCCACTCGCCATTAGGGTTGTGTGAAGTCGGACGCCAGTGTTTTTGTTGCCAACATCTGATGGCGTACCGTATGGTAACATTTTTTAATTGAGAACCGTGGCATCTCTAATAGACAGAGTAGGGGAGAGACAATAGGAGAGACTCGGAGGACAGTACGAACACGGATGTCTTCATGGTGAGATCTTGCAGTGTGCCGCACACCCACCCACCCACCCGTAACCTGTAGGGCTGTACCGAATGCTTCGAAGCTTCGATCATAATGTTGACATTCGAATTCTAAATCAACATTCGAATTTATAATTTTTAATAAAATAAAAAACTTTTTTTTTTTAAATATTTTTTTACGTGTATTCATTCTGTTTAACCCAATGGGGTTTTTCTTCACAGTTGCAGATAAAGATTAGGCTACACTAATATTATACTATAAGACGTCACCATCACTTTCGTACCAACTGTGTGCCCTTATTGGATTATTCATGTTGACGAAACTGATGAGCTATATTCATTAAAGAAAGTTGATTTAATAAAAAATAAAAAAAAAACTAATTTAATCAGATTAATCACTTTATTCAAATTGAGGATTTAGTTTGAGGATATACATTTAAAAAAAAATATATATATATATTTTCGATTAAGTCATAAAATATGACGACAGACATTCAAAGCTTCGAATGTAAAAAAAAAAAAAATGACATTCGGTGCAGCCCTAGTAACGTGTGAAGTGTTGTGTGTGTGTGTGTGTCTCCTGGCAGGGCTGTGGTACGCCATGTCAAGGTGAAACCCAGGTGCACGGTGTCCAGTATGCTGAAGCGCCTGGATAAGATCAACTTCCTTGGCTCCAGGACGAGAGAGGAGTCACTCGATGCGTCCGAGTCCCCCACGGCCTCCGACAGTGAATGCAATGACGACCCGCAGCAGGGGGCCGCGTCCAGAGACGCCGAGGACCTATTTCAAGAACCTGTGAGTCATTAGTGTGTTTTGTGGTCCGTCTGTGTGTGTGTGTGTACTTGTTTAACTGTACTTAACTGACTCTTGACAAACCGCCTTTTAATGTGAGGACATTTTGTGATATAAGAACCTTTTGGCCAGTCCTCAGAGTTAAAGGTTGGGGTCAAAGTCAAAGTTATGTTTATTGTCATTTTTCCATGATTGATTGATTGATTGATTGAAAACTTTATTAACTCCCTGCCAGAATCCGACTCCCCCTGTGCGTGGACGCGCATACACCATCAGCCTGCCCAGCATGTACAATACATAGGAACACCCACAATATGTTCTTCCCCCTTCCTACTGTATAAGAAATAATTAAAAACGCATTGCAAGGAGAACAGAGGTTATTTGTTGAGTTTATGTGTATACAAAACCCTTGCAATAAATGTGTCTTAAATGAATGAAAAGCATATAGAGCACCTAATGCTGCTCTGGATACAGGTCGTATTATCGTGGGTGTTCCTGTGACTTGTATTCTGCTTACAGCTTCGAAACTCCACTTATTTCGTTTTTTACAATGTCAAAGCCTTTTAAATATAATCAAAACGTTCCCGCATTTCTGTCCGCTTTATCGTTTTATGACAGAAATCTGATGGTGTATGCGCCAATAATGAGTTGAGTTCTAACAAAGAGCGTATTGCATGCTGGGTAGGCTGATGGAGTGTATGCGCGTCCACGCGAGGGGGAGGCGGCTTCTGGCAGGGAGTCCGAATTCGGCACAACACCTGTTAGCTTAGTTACCGGCGGTAGCAGCCAACGTTAGTTTGGGCGAGGATGCAAAGCATGTAAGATGCATTGGATGTGTTGCGGGGGAAAACAGGCAGGGACTTATTTCCTGGACGCAAAATGCGCACTCTAGAGGCGTGTGTACCACTTCCGCAACGTATTTGATTTCCGGGGTTGGCCTGATTGGCCGCGACAGCCACGTGACGCGCGTGGCACGCCCCCGCGGCAGCCGCAGCGGCAAGCGCGCTGCCGTTGGCGAAAGCAGGATGAGAGAGCGTAGATTTCGCTGTGTATCATTTAATCATTTATCATTTAACATTTGAAAGGCATAGATTGTTGTCATACAGAAGTACAGAATACTTTTATCCAAAATGCTTCTTACTGTTACACTGTTAGAGACTGTGCTAGACAAATGAATGACTAATTCGGTCTGAAATAGCATAACTAATAACGTTAGTAAGCACTGCTTATATGCTTATTATGTCTGCGGGGTACAGTAAACGTTTCTCCCGGTACATTCTGAAGAGCACACCGCTGTATGTTGGAGAACCAGCGGTCTTCCGCTCCTCCTCACTCGAGTGAGAGCAAAGCCGTGCACCTCGGCACAGCTCAGCCCTGTGTGAGACGCGAGCAGGAAGGAGGAGATGGGAGTCCTTCCAATCGGAATATGTTGTTTCTTTACACATATGTTGGATTATGAATATGTCTTTATAGCTACAAATGAATGACTAATTCGGTCAGAAAGCAGTAACACAACAGTTGCAATGTTGTGTTACTGCTTCTCGGCATAAGCCCCAATAAGACCGTCACCAGAGCTCAGCGATGCCGCTCGCGTGAGCATATTCTCCCCGCTGGGGATCGCAGCACGGAGGGTCGCGGACCAGCCTGGCAGCATAGCTATAAAGACATATTCATAATCCAACATATGTGTAAAGAAACAACATATTCCAGCCTGGCAGCATAGCTATAAAGACATATTCATAATCCAACATATGTGTAAAGAAACAACATATTCCGATTGGAAGGACTCCCATCTCCTCCTTCCTGCTCGCGTCTCACACAGGGCTGAGCTGTGCCGAGGTGCCGCCCCCCTCGCACGGCTTTGCTCTCTCACTCGAATGAGGAGGAGCGGAAGACCGCTGGTTCTCCAACATACAGCGGTGTGCTCTTCAGAATGTACCGGGAGAAACGTTTACTGTACCCCGCAGACATAATAAGCATATAAGCAGTGCTTACTAGCGTTATTAGTTACGCTATTTCAGACCGAATTAGTCATTCATTTGTCTAGCACAGTCTCTAACAGTGTAACAGTAAGAAGCATTTTGGATAAAAGTATTCTGTACTTCTGTATGACAACAATGTATGCCTTTCAAATGTTAAATGATAAATGATTAAATGATACACAGCGAAATCTACGCTCTCTCATCCTGCTTTCGCCAACGGCAGCGCGCTTGCCGCTGCGGCTGCCGCGGGGGCGTGCCACGCGCGTCATGTGGCCGTCGCGGCCAATCAGGCCAACCCCGGAAATTAAATACGTTGCGGAAGTGGTACACGCGGCTGGAGCTGCGCTTAGGAGGAAATGAGACTTGCCACATGATTTTCAAAATAAGAGTATCGATATGAACCGAACGTTGTTGCTGCGTTGTTGGGCTGCTGGAGCCATAGATATTATGGCCGAAGCTGCGCTTGGGCAGTGCACAGGTGCTGGTGCAGTAAATTCATTCATCGCACAGACAGATTTTTCCATAGCGTGTGCGACATATATGTCACACTGTACAGCCCTGACCTATCCCACCCACCCTCGTTTGTTTAATTTAATCCATCATCAGAGCTGAGCAATGAGATAATTCCTACTCTTGTCACGGCTAGGTACCCTATTCATCGTTCAACACTTCTGTTGTTACTCCTGATCCTACTCCAAACACTGGCCTTTAACCCTTTCACTGCCACACTACAGAAGGTTAACCCTTTACTATCACACTACCAACGGTTAACCTTCTGTAGTGTGGTAGTGAAAGGGTTAACATTCTGTAGTGTGTCAATGAAAGGGTTAACCTGCTGTTGTGTGGCAGTGAAAGGGTTAACCTTCTGTGTGTTGTCGCAGTGAAAGGGTTAACCATTTGGTAGTGCGGCAGTGAAAGGGTTAAGAATAGAAATGGACTTGGGATAATTCACTTCAATATTAAAAGCTTAGTCCAAGAAATGGATTATATTAACACTTTGAGTGCCAACGACGAGAATTCTTGTTATTTCATGCCAACCGTTCAGTGCCAACGATGAGAAATCTCGTTATTAATAGTTATTTTTTTTATTAGCGATTTCCATTCATTTTTCATCAATCTAGCTTCACGTTACCACTGGGACTCTCTCTGAGCTCGAACAGGGCCCCTATCGTCTCCCGGATGGTAATGCACCCTTTGGATTGGACTGAATGAAAACGCATGGGGGAAAAGAAAATCCGGAATCCACATTTTACTTGTCAGGCATGTAATCCGAGCCGATTGCAGTCTTTGTGGTCCCTCAGAACACAGTGGAATATGTGTTTCAAGCACCCATCGTTGGATCAATAAACGCAATCGATATTTGGAATGGCGATCATAAATTGGAATAATCTTTTTGGAGAACATCTGATCTGAGGTAAGGAATCTATTTTACCAGTCTTGGGGTAATCAGAGCTTTTTTCACAGATATATCAACGTGTCCCATATGTGTGTGTGTGCTGATCAGGAAATAAGATAATAGATTTTTCAGCCCGCTTCTCTAGCGTGCATAAGTACACATATACTATCGATAATCTAGCATTTATTTGAAAACTATTCATAAATAGGCCGAAAAATTACATTTTTTGTGTATTCCAGTAAAGGGCGATTGCTGCAGAATCACTTTTCTTCTCGAAATTTCCAAAAATGAGCTTTTTTCAAAATGGTATAAAACGAAAATGTACAGATGAAAAAAACAATCCGTTTCGACAATGTTGACTGCAAGCAAGTCATTGATAAGCGACGGGCGTATTAGACACATACTTTAGCCATAAGCCATAATTTAAGATATAGTTTATGCGTTCGCAAATGTGCTCGCCCTCTCATTGAATAGAGTGTTGGCACTCAAGCGCTAAATCTTGCACCCCCTGCTGGCACTCAAAGTGTTAATGTTTTTAGTTCTTCAGTTCTTTTAGTTCTTTAGTTCTGTCACTAGTACTACTAGTGTAGTAGTAGTAGTAGCAGTAGTAGTAGTAGTAGTAGTAGTAGCAGTATTAGTAGCAGTAGTAGTAGTAGTAGTAGTAGTAGTAGTAGTAGTAGTAGTAGTAGTACTACTACTAGTGTAGTAGTAGTAGTAGTAGTAGTAGTAGTAGTAGTAGTAGTAGTAGTAGTAGTAGTAGTAGTAGTTGTTGTGAAGGGCCAGATTAAACCGAATATATATATTTATTTATATATATATATTTAATTGTATTTGTATATTCTCTAATATTCCCTGATATCCCTTGTATATTCCTTGTACAATATGCATTGAATATCCATTCTAGCCTACTGAACATCCCATAATAGTCTCCATTCTACTATTGGTCGAGACCTTGGTGCCAGGCTGCCATACCCCTCAGACCCAGTTCAAACGTACCGCTCGACATGTACGAACAAGTCCTAGTTCCGCGTAGGAATTTGGCTACCGCATCACTAATGGGACTATTTGTTCATAGTGCGTATATATACTGCGCTACTAAAGTAGGACTTTCTTTTCAGTCCAGTTTCTTACCCTCCAATAGAGTCACAGACGTAAAGCCTCCCCGCGATGCCACGTGTGGGAGTAAGGCCAAGTTCGGCCTACCATCGGTATTGAGACATCGTGTATATTAATATTTGAATAGTCATATTTGGCACTATATCGTCGAGTTGGACGTAGTCTATTAAGCTAATAATAGTCTGTTAATATATAGTGCTTCGTGCGGTGAGAATACTACCGTAGTCAGTACCCCATCGTTTCGGGCAGAGAACTGGCTGCTTACCCAGGGTGGTTGACCCTATGTGAAGCTGCACCCGAGGAGCCCCAGAGCCGACGAGCGAGTGGACCTGTATACCGGATTATTCTACCGACGACAGCCCGCCTTCCCAGGCACGGATTATGCTTTGGATACTTTGATTATTCTATGGATAAAGACCCCCGACACTACCGTGTGTTGGAACCCCCCCCCCTGGAGAGGACGCAAGGTGAGGAGACGCTCTGCAAGACGAGGTCTCTCCACATCTCTCCCCCGTGGACCGGAGAGAGCCGGCCCACAAAGAGTCCACCTGCTTTCATCTGTGGTCCAAGGATCGCCGGCGCATTGAACGGCACTACAGTGGGTTCACCTGGGATACCCTTGGCCGGACGAGGCAGCTGGATTCTACCCCCCCCCCCCCCCCCCCTCCTACTCCTGTCGGCTTACAAGCGACCGGATTAACCCCCTCTAGTGTATCCAGCCTATAATCATTAAAGTATCATTGCTGTTATTCCTTAACTATTCCAGGTCGTATATTTACCACCTGCGCCTTCAGAGATTGGACATTATCTATTGATATACCGACGAATACTCCTTGCCATAAAAGTGCATACTATTTCAATTCATAAATGTAATTAAGTGATTAAGTGCTTATTCTACACACCATCGCTGTGTAGGAAATAAAGACCTGTTTCTAATTCGTACATTTGTGTTGGATCCGTTTCATCTACGTGAGAGTGTTCATGATAATATATTTATGCCGTGTACTGGGTGGCCGAATATTAAGTACAAAGGTAGTGGTAGTAAGTATCATATCTAGTAATACAGTCAGGGAATTGTACCCCTCAGTTACAGTAGTAGTAGTAGTAGTAGTAGTAGTAGTAGTAGTAGTAGTAGTAGTAGTAGTAGTAGTAGTAGTAGTAGTAGTATTAGGGGTCTATAGACCCCCATCTGTTTATCTAACCAGTTCACTTTAACTTGTTAAATGATACATCCGATTAGCTTAAGGAGGTTAGTGGTAGCCTACATATAATTCAGCTGTTAACAGAACCCACTAGACCTAATTGGAGAGGTCAAATAGAGTAGACATTGAACAATCTTTTAGGGTGACAATCTCCAATCTTTTTTTGGTGTCTTTGAGTGAGGAATTCATCATTATTAGTTCCTCTCTATTGCATGTGTCAGAAGTGCACGATTGGAGAAGACATGTCTAGCATGGTAACGAGGAGAGACATCTTAAACATAGTAGTAACGTAGTAGTAACCAAGCTTTTTTGATGGGTATTTTACATAGTGACTGCAGTGTTTGCTCCCCCGAGATATTTTTTTTTGGTACATTTTAAAGTTAAATGCATCAATCTGGTGCACTTTGAGAGCAAAATAAAGAGGCTATATCTATGATGAACTTTGTGCTCAAAACACAAAAACTACTTCTTAGAGCATATATTTGAGCCATCAAAGAAATTAAGCAAAAGTGTTGAACTGGTTTATTTTTTAGAAAATAAAAAAATATACTGGATTACTATTACGACTACTACCACTGCCAATACTACTGATACATCCATATTGACAAACTTTATATCAATTTCTTTTAATTTTTTTTTTATAAAAAAAAAAGTATTTTCCGTTCATTATAAAACTGTGGCGGGATGCCACCGTCTAGGTAATTAATGGGAAACACTCGACTGTACGTCTGAGATTCTGGATGTTTAGGTGGCACTGGACCTTTTTACAGAAATCTTTATTTCAGTTGTTGATAAACATGCCCCATTCAAGAAGAAATCGGCTTTAAAGAAACAAGCCATTTTTTAACACATTGAGAGCCACGCCCCTATGCCCCTTCTGTGCCAGCGCTTTAGTCAATGGGAGGTTGGGGATATTTGCGAACGCTTAAACTATATCTTAAATTATGGGTCTAAAACACCCCTCGCTTATCAATGACTTGCTTGCAGTCAACATGTATGAAACCGAACGGATAGTTTTTTCATTGGTACATTTCCGTTTTATACCGTTTTGACTACGAGTATAGTTTTGGAGAGTTCTAGTAATTTCAGAGAAATTCCGCGATAATAGCCCTTTAGTGGAATACACAAAACACGTTGTCATTTTTCGGCTGATTTATGAATCGTTTTCAAATAAACGCTAGATTATTGATAGTATATGTGTACTTATGCATGCTAGAGAAGCGGGCTGAAAAATCGATTAACTATGCCGTGCTTAGCGTTAATGTCACACACACACGCACACACACACACACACACACACGTTGTGATCGCTGTGAAAAAAAACATCTGATTAACCCAAAACTGGTAACATAGAGTCCTTACCTCACATCAGATGTTCTGCAAAAATATTAATCCAATTCCTGATCGCCATTCCAAATATCGATTGCGTTTATTGATCCAACGTTATACTCAGAAACAGATAATCAACGCTTCTTCCAGTCCCCTCAGTCAATGCAATAGTATCCAGATGCATGCCCCAGAAGTAAAACGTGGACTGGAGTTATTTTTTTTATGCACTTTTTCAGCCAATCCAATCCAATGATGTGCAATACCATCTGGGAGACGATAGGCGGCGGTATTTGCCCTTTTCGAGCTCAGAGCCATTCCCAATGATAACGTCAGGCTGGATGGATGAAAAATGAATGGATATTGCTAATAATAGAAATAACGAGAAAAAAACGAGAACTCGTCATTGGCACTCAACGCATGGCGAGTTAAGATGACTAATCTCGTCGTTAGCACTCAATGTGTTAACAATCACTTAGAAATAAATGTACTTCAGCTGTGAGAAAAAGCCTAAATCTAATTATAATGTAGACCTAATTACTAGTGCAGGGTTGGCGGAGCGGCCTTCTCTTGTTCTGCTCACACCGTGAGTTTGAAGTATGTGGTGGTGGCCGCCTACTCTAGTCTCCGTCTATACCAGCATCCACGTTTCAGCACCAAGGACAGCGACTGCACTAGTGTTCTGCACTAGTTCCCACTCTAGATGCCTTGTGGTTTTGAAAAGGTTACTACAT
This sequence comes from Notolepis coatsorum, assembly GCF_963971535.1. Taxonomy (NCBI): domain Eukaryota; kingdom Metazoa; phylum Chordata; class Actinopteri; order Aulopiformes; family Paralepididae; genus Notolepis; species Notolepis coatsorum. The sequence goes on along the minus strand of NC_140179.1, from coordinate 91,159,654 downwards.
CTTTCCTGAGCACCAGTGGGACTGCTGTAGGCCTACAATTAAGATGTGGCAAAATACAAACAGCTTTTCATTTTATTTTTTATGGAGCAGTGAGCTGATGCTATGTCCACTACCCACACACATTATGATGACTGTTTGATTTCTGATCAGAATAAAATTTGCCTAGCCTTCAATAAACACTTTGCTGATGCTTGGCCTTTGAAAATGATTACAATTATTGATGATGGTTGTGTGTGTGCGCCATAAGTAGGGATGGGTACCGCATCTGGTACTTTTAACACATTGACGGCCACAGGGATTAGACAGGCCCACTCTATAAGGCCAGCTTATCATAACATGGTTTAACTATGCGTGAGGGTGTTTGTAGAGCTAAATCTATATTTAAAATTATTGCTATGTGTCCATTCTCATTGTCAATTGACACTATAAAGTATAAACCTTCCCTTCAATATGCATTAAAGAAATAATTTTTTCATCAATTCGTTCCCATTTTATAGCGTGATGAATATGAGCGTTATATGGGATTGGTCTGGTATAATTCCTGCGGGGGCCGTTGTTTCTGATTATTGATTACCAATAACTGCATTCGTTATTGTAGCCTCATTCACTGATCGGCTGGTTGGCTATGAGAACAAGGCCTGATCAGCATGAAATCTACGTGAAATCGTTCTTACCTGTGGCCGGTTGGATCCCAAAAAGGATTTCCCAGTTATTGATCGCCATCTGGTAGATTGATATGTCCATTGGCTGATGCTATATTCCTTTACTGCATACTGAATTCCGCGTCGCAAAAAGTATTCTGGGCTACAGGCATAGCTTTAGGCTAACAAAAAAGTCCACCCATGATGAAAAAAAATAAAACACCGGTCTGTAACAGGGAACACTGCATTACCGAGACAGCGCCACTACCAGTATCTGGCCGGTAATGCACTTTTCCGAATCTCAAGAGTAGGGTATATCTGCAGTGCCACTCCGTGACATTGAGTAGGTTATTAAAAGCAAAAACAAGTTTACCACGTATATATACGTGGTTGGCCCTTTAAGCATGGCGCCGAATCACGTATATTGGCCATGAATGTGTTAAGGGTATCGACCGAATCATGTTGTTACTACCAAGTACCGATTCACTCAGTGCCACATTTCGGTACTGCAAAAAAATATAATTTAACTTTATTTTTTTACTTTTTTAACACTTTAATCGCCAAAAACGCTGGGACACGTCTTTCCCCGCCATGCTTATTCTGCCAAAGATGCTGGGCCACGTCTTTGATATCAATATTTCAAAAATCTGTGATCGAAATCATATTTCTCCCCCGGACACTTGAGATATACTTAGGGTGACCAGATGCAAAAAGTCCAAAAGCAGGACAACAGTAAGATTTTGGTGGGACAAAGTGGGACAGATAGATAATGTACATTTTTTTATTAGAATAACTGGTCTTCACCGAATAGATAAAGGTTAAATCAAAATAAATACAAATTAAATACAGAATTATATCTCTCCACATTCATCTTGGCACTGGCAGCCGGCTTGTTACCACCTAACATCTGTTTTAAATATTCAAACTTTTAGACCAATGTTTTTTTTTTGCTTCGAAAAGAGGGACATCCTCTCAATATGTGGGACATTCGGTCAAATGGTGGGACAGTACAACCAAAAGGGGGACACCTGGTCACCCTAGATATACTGTTGATCCCCTCTCAACTCTACAACGGTTCAAGAGCGCCATCTGGTGGCGGATCGGCGGATCGCCCAAACAGGAAGTTATGCGCCGGAAGTGGTGCTCTCCCATATTTCGTCCGGGCACTCGCTATCGTTAGCGGGACTCCATCTTGATACACTGGACATCGATCGGTTGCAAATAACTCGATAAACAACATGATTTGGACGTATATACTATTATACAACCTGGAAATGGATCGCATATTTCTACATCCCATAATAGGAACATTTCTGTTCCACGCTCATCGCCCAACGCTATGAGGAAGCTACAGTAAGATTCAACGTTATTTTTTACCGTGTTCGATACTAACTGCTCTAATGATCATATCACCCACACTAGATGAATCATATAACGTTGGCCACGGAATTATAAACGACCCCCCCCCCCATCCGGTCAACATCAAATGATCAGTAGTAACTTCTAGAAGCACGTCCATTTGAATTTTTTTATCTCGCGCAGATTCCTATCAAACTATTTCATCATCAATGTAATGCATTTGGGGCTATAAATCACGTTCTGGAGAAAGCTGCAGAAAACGATAAAAACATACTTATACTTTAGACCGTATTTTAGTATGAATATGTGAATGAAGAAGTACAAGAACATTGCTACACCCTGAACAATAGATATAGGACGTTGAATGGGCCATAGTAATGTCAATTTAGTAATACAATTTAAAAAGTTATAGCCCTGCAAAGAAGGGGAACTTCTCCATATTAAATAGGGCTGGCGAATGATGGTAAATTATGAATTTAAGCCTGGCGATCAAAGTGTTAACTCCGATGACGTCAACGTTTTGTTTATCGCAAAACGAAACCTATGAAGTGTGCCTCACGTCAACGTTCACGCACACAATATACGCTTACCTTGGATTTGACTTGATTCAACAACAAAGCAGTCGGGGCAATGGCAGGCTGAAAACGGTCGCAAGTGTGGTTACACTTTACAAAGCTAGATGCAGACGACGCTCGCTGCAATATTATATATATATATTAACATTGTTCTAAATAAATAATAATGATAATAAATAATTTGAAGTTTGGACTCACTGAAAAAAGGTACCATTGGGTACCGGTATTGATTCGCAGGTATCGGTTCAAACGTGAACGGTACCCAACCCTAGCCATAAGCCATGCCTCTCTCGGTTCACCTTTCATCCCTTCTCTCCTAATGATGTGTTTGAAGCATTGCAAGTCAAGAGTTCAACTGGAGAGTATCAATTATATAATTATTTCTAAAACGGTCCAATTATCACTAAGCAATTAATGCATATTTCTTCTCATTAGATTTCCTAATGTTTGGTAATCGGCCCATGTGATTCCTTTACATAAAGGGAGTGATTATTCAAATAATTACCGCCAAATTAGTAACCAAACTACCCTGCTCAGCAAAATGCCTGGAACCTTTTGGCAAACATTTACCTGAAGTCTTCTGTCAAGTCACTCAGTACTCACTCGGCACCAATCCGAATTTAGAGCTAATCACAGCACCATTTCAGCTGTTACATTAGTTACAAATGATATTATCTGCTGCAATCATTTCGGCCATTTTATAAGCACATGTTCACGCGTTCAGGTATCCGGGGAGGACTTTCGTAAGTTTCCTCTTACCAACATATTTATGAGGAAACTTACGAGAATGTTCGAGAATGAGGTCCACTGTTGGCACGTTCCTTCACGAAAGTGGCAAGAAGCTATTCATGTACAAAATAAACAGTGTGAATGTCTCTTAGGAAAAAGTATCATGCATACGATGACGGTAGTGACCAAAATATGATGGAAATATACCATACCATAAATAATACCATGTTATTATTTAAGTACAAAAGTGGCACCATAGTGACCTTTTACCATGTTAGTACCACAGACAGATCTGAGCTTTTCTTTTCAATTTTTAGTCACCGGGACCTTCATCAGACGCCAACAGTTTGTGTAGGACAGATTTTGACACAGATTGATTCTAAATTTTAAAGCTTTTAGCGTTTGTGTATGTATGCTTTTTGTTGGTGTTTGTGTGTGTCTATGTATGTGTGTATTACTTAGTGATGCACCGATGTGAAAATTGTGGCCGATACCGATATTAATATTGCTGTTCTGGCCGATACCGATATTTACCGATGTCGATATCTCTGTATAGAAAACACTTTTTTATGATAATAAAATAAAGAGCTATTTTCCAAAACGCCTTTTTCTTTTTTTTTTTTTTCTTTTTACTTTTGTAACTTATTTTCAGAAATGACTGATATTTTGAAACTATTTAAGGCCAAAACATGTAAAAATGATAATTGAAATTTTTTTTTTTTTTTTTTAATATCGGCCCTATCTTGATATCTGACCGATACCGATGTGTAAAAAAACTGCCATATCGGCCGATATATCGTGCATCACTAGTATTACTGTGTGCCGACCGTGGAGGCAGCACACATCACAGCACCGATGACTCACACCAAGAGAACCCCAAAATAAACCAAGCTCTTGGGACACAGAGAATCTCTTTCTTTCCTTCTTTCTTTCTTTCCTAGCTGTTTAGAGGAGACGTCTTTCTTTCCATCGTTCTAGCAGAGAGACTGTTTCATCATTATTAGTTCCTCTCTTAGCTCGACCAAGAAAAGCAACACTTTGTGATATAGGCAGATGATCAAGAAGAGTGGGCAGAGCTTGCGATATGTTAATTGTCTTGTGACCTTTGATGAGGGATTTGTTTGCCCTTTAGAATAAGATGATTTCATGTCATCTCAGTCCATACAGCCGTTTAATAATTACCATGCATGCATGCTGGGTACAAAATTACGAATGCAGCAATGATTTGGGTTAATACCATTAGTTACAGATTTGGTGTGCGATTTAAACAAAACTAACACAAATTTGAAAATGTTGACCACAATAATTGAAAAGGTCAGAATCCCTCCAAAATACCATAGTAAGACCTCAAGTCCTTGAAACACTTTAGAAAAGTTCATACTGTGATTTTCGATCGATTTATTTTGATACCTGGAGATTCCTGCAAAGATTTTCCATTTCAGCGATTGGATGGCAAGCACTCTGTTTCACTAGACCACGTTACAAGCCACATAAAGTATCTTTCCTAGGGCTTACCGACACAGAAGCACAGGCAAAGATGGTGAAAACAAGAGTGTTATTGAAGAGTAGTGGCAAGATGTTACAAGCCAGAGCACGTTCTCTCTTGTGTGTAAAGATGTAACCTGTACGCGTTGATTACCTCAACCACCCCTGATCCCAGGTCTAATTAGCTTGACCCAGGGCAGGTGTGGCTGCTTAATAAATCAACCATCCCCATCTCCACACCACACTCCTTTCTGAACAGGTTACTTATTGTCATTGTACATTCGCTTGTCAAGCTATACAGTGGCCTAGGCCCTAGGTATCTAGTTTGTGACTACAGTGAGGTCAAATGAAAAGAAAATGGCATCACCACATTGAAAAGGGCTACTATGAGGATTCTCATCATCATACGTTAATACGATCGGGCTCATTAGATCCTCCAGATTCTCAGCTTTATAGCCATATGTATGTAATTCCCAGGGCTGCCTTCGACTTCGTAAATTTTTCCATGCGTTTGTTGTGTCTGGATTTGCGCCGTGTAGCAGCGAACGTTGATATCACAATCTGAGTTATAATGTATAGTCTGTGATAAAGCAGTCGGGAGGATCTGAATTGTTATATTGAAGTGCCAAAATACATAAACCATAATAGCTTGCCATTCATTTTCATCATCAACAGCAGTTCATCTGTACTGACGGTCCATTAAGCCTTCAATATTGGCTTGTATTCACGCAACCCTGGGGTCTCTGGACTGATGGCCATACGGTCAACGTACTGTAGCAACCCGATGGGGATGGATTTTTTTTCAGAATGGAAAACTCCACTCAGACCAGCGGGAGTGCGAAGGCAATTTAACGCCTGTGTGGATATAGCTTACAGCACACAGTACTTCTTCCTTTAAAGTTTAAACAAAACCTTATAGCATGCTGCACACATTACTCCCTCCTTTTAAACACAACATTACAGCATTCTGCACACAGTGCTTCCTCCTTTTAAACACAACAGTACAGCATTCTGCACACAGTGCTTCCTGAATTTTCTGGGTCAGCCCTAGCAATTCCATGACTGTTTTAGGGACCACAGTATGGGTGGCACGGTGGCACGGTGGCTCAGTGGTTAGCACTGTTGCCTCACAGCAAGAAGGTCCTGTGTCTGCGTGGGTTTCCTCCTCGTACTCCAGTTTCCTCCCACACCAAAAGACGCTGTTAGTAAAGTAAGTAAGTAAAACTTTATTTGTATAGCGCCCTTCTCAGCACGAGTGCACAGAGTGCTTCACAGCATTTTAAAAACATCAGTAGAAAATAGTAAGAAATAATACACGTGAAGAGAAAAAAAAAACATAAACAAATTGCTAAAACACCAGAATAGACAACGAAAAACTAAAACAAAAACGAGAACAAAACAGACATGAACAGAGAGAAAACTGCCATGTGTGTTTAAAAGGCCTGCCTGTAGTTTAGCTGGTCGTCCGTACTAATACACATTGGCCGTATTAGGGGGTGGGAAACTGATGGGTGGGGATCGGGCGTTGTGGACAGCGACTCCTACAGGTCGGTTGGCGCGCCTGCGCAGTGGAATCAGGAAGTGTCGGGGGCAGCGTGAGCCTCCCACGCGTTACTCCTCGCCACTGAGAGATCGAGCTGCGCAGGTGAAAAGATGCGACTGCTGTTACCTCAAGTACCGGAGGGGACTTGTGCTATGTATGACTCAGGCCCAGTTTAGACGGAAACGCTAGCAGGTGAATCCGCAAAAATATTTTTGCGGATGTGCCTTTTGTTTATACGGAAACGGCGTTTTTACGGGGTGAAACCGCAAAAAAGTGAGACTACCTTCCAGGGTGGAATTCCTAGAAACGCAAAAGCTTTGCGATCTCGTCTAAACTATCAAAACGTATAAATCTGTTAAAACGATGACGAAAGGTTTGTCACGGCTCTGGTCGCGCGTACTGCTTACGTCACAGGTAGCAGGTATGCGCCAGTAGCCGAGACGTAAACAAAGCAAGTATGTCTGACTTATATCAACGGAGATCACCTGAAGGCTACATTGGCAGTACTTTTAACCCTTTCACTGCCACACGACAGAAGGTTACCCCTTTACTATCACACAACCGGCTGTCGTGTGGCAGTGAAAGGGTTAAATACACAAGAATCTGTCCCGCGGCGTGAGTGGACCCACTGTCTGTGAGTGACTCTGCTTTGGTGCAATCACATTCCCCATCCACAGTCTGCGAATCAGAGGCAGAGTAGGGCGGGTCTTCACAGCACGTCATGTGACATATGCGCCAATCGTGTGACAGCGGGTCTCCGTCGTTACAGCGTCGTCTGCACGGAGAATTCCACTCCAAAACGCTCGTCTAAACGTAAAATTAAAAGTGAAACCGCAAGATGACTTTTGCGGTTTCTGTTCACAAAACGCTCGTCTAAACGGGGCCTTAGTCCACATTGCAGCCGGCTTGTGGGAGGCAAGAAACAGCGTTTGTGACGGGAGGGTTGAATTGGATGATACGAAATTGGGATGGGAGAAAATATAGAAAATGGGAGAAAAAGTGGATCAAAAAAAAAAGGCCTGTCTGTAGAAGTGGGTTTTTAGCTGCCTTTTTAAAGATGAGCTCTGAGGGAGCGGTTTTTTCGGGGCTAAAGGGGCAGTCGCCACAAAGGCTCGGCCCCCTTTTGTCCTGAGTCTGGTCCTGGGCACCATCGGGAGCTCCTGATGGGATGACCGCGGTGACCGGCTGGAGGAGAAGTTGATCAATGGATTTTTTTTATTTAGACAGATGAAGAGTGAATTACAATAATCGAGTCTGGAAGAGATAACGGTGTGTACAGCCATTTCCATGATATGATGGACCGGAGTTTTGAAATGTTTAAGTGAAAGAAACAATTGCGAGTTTCCTGCCGTTGACCTTGACCAATATACTGGCATTACAACTGGAGTTGGTCCCCGGGAACCACACTATGCTCCTAAATAGTTAGGATGGATCAAATGCAGATACATAATTTCCCCAAGGCGATTATTAAAGGTTCAATTTAAATTAGGGCTTCACGATTTTGGGAAATAATGTAATTGCGATTTTTCTGACAGATATTGCGATTGCGATTAAATTTGCGATTATAATATTTTTTTTTAAGCAGCCCCACAGAGGTTTATTGTAAAAAGCGGCTTGCATCTGGCCTACGCGGTGGGTCTTTTCAGGACACCGAGCCTGAAAATGTTTCTTTTTACCTGGGAATCGATACCGGTACCCAACGGTACCTTTTTTTCTGTACTTTACTCTCCCTCTCTGAAGTCTAAACTTCACAACACATAATCTAAAACACCTTACCTCCCTCTCCCAAACCGATCTTGTATCTCAATGGGACTTCCTGGTTAAATAAATGTAAAAAAAATAATATAAAAAAAATAAAAATAAATTGTGATTTTTTCTTTTTGTGATTTCATAATTGCATCATTCCAAATCGCGATTTCGATTTAAAATCGATTAATCGTGCAGCCCTAATTTAAATTGTACAGAGATCATTTAAAAAAGGCAACAAATATAATTTTTGTACTGCATGCAGAAGACCCCAAACTTGGACTAGCATAAATTGGGCGAGGTTGTAAAGGGGAACATCTCTTTTCATTAACACTTGACCGCCCAACCACGAGTTAACTCGGGTTTCGGTGCCATGCGTTGAGGACCAGAGCCACGAGTTAACTTGTGGCAAGTTGTTATTGTTTTATTCCATATTAATAAACGGATCAAGATCCCCCATCGACTCTGCAGATTTACCCGCCTCTGTGAAATCGGCGACATGCAATACCGGCCAGATCCTCTTAAGGGCGCCATCGCTCCACTGCAGTATCATTGTGGGCGAGTGGATATTTTTTTTAACCGTCTATGCGCGTTTCATTTTAGCCTGATCCCAAGCGAACATCCTGCACCGTTGATCACGGTTCGAAGCGCAGATTTCAGCCTGGAATAATGGGATTTATGATCAGCCAATGGACATATCGATCTACCAGATGCCGATGAATAATGGGGAAATGCTGCCGGCGATCACATGGGCTGACGGTAGGACCCTCTTCACCCAAATTACAGCCGGATCAGACATTGATGTAAAACGCAAGCAATTGATCAGTGAATGTGGCTACTTGCACGGACACTCTATTGCTAATCAATAATACTAATCGTGTCCCCCACCGCCCCCATTTCATCCATAGATGCTCTGTAATAGTCCGGATAATAAGCAGTTTGTTTTATTTCATTCGTATATATACAACAGAAATGCCGTTCGATATAACGTTAGTAGCCTTTAGCCCTATAACTAGCTTTCCAGAAAAAATACGAGACGAAAACTGCGATAAAGCTTATATTCACGACGCTATAAAATGACAACCAACCGATGGACTTTTATTTTCTTTAAGCCATTATGAAGGCACGGTTTATGCACTCAAGTGACAATGAGAATGGACAGATAGCAATACTATAAAGTATAGATATAGCTCTCCAAAAGTACATTGGTTTGTTTACAAAGCTTTGTCCTCCAGCCACATATTAGACGGCGACGGCCGGTCCTCAAAGTGTTAAGATATCTTGAGGTGAGGGGACCCCTACTATACACAGACTTGGCTGACAGGAGGAGCATTGTTGTTTATTATTATGTTATTCTTAGGCTTATTTTATTCCTTATTCTTAGGCAATTTTGTTATTCATGATTTGTTTTGTCTACCTAAATGTTTACTGTGAGCAATTTGTAGTGCCAAATTTCCCTCGGGATGATTAAAGTATTTTTTATTTTTATTTTTTTTATTTCTCCAATTTTCTGTTTTTCTCCCCGTCCCAATTTAGTCGCCGTGCCAATTCCCCCCCTCCCCTACCTGGCTGCTGTATGCATGTTCTCCTACGAGTCGGTACAAGGGCGTCCCGAAGCCGACCGCACGCTTCCTCCGATACGTGTGGCGACTGCCAGTGACGTCTTTTCACTTGGCAGCGAGGACTCTCATTGGTGAAGTGTAACGCGTGGGAGGGCACGCTATCTACACCAAGTCCTGCCCCCGCTGAGCAAGTGCAGAGACCTGACCTGACCTGTAGGCGTCGCTGTCCACAACGCCAGATTCCCACCCACCAGCTTCCCACCCCCTAATACTGCCAATTGTATTAGTATGAACGACCAGCCAAGCTGGTAGCAACGCAGAGAGCTGGGCTCGAACCCAGCATCTCCTGCATTGGTGAAGAACGCAATCTCCGCTACGCCACCTGACCGCCTTGATTAAAGTATTTCTATTCTATTCTATTCTATTCTATTCTATGAAAATGGCCATGACCGTTTCCCCCCCTTTCCTCGTGAGCTAGCATGTCGTGGCTGATCTCTACAGACTCTCTAGTTTCATACCCTTTCACTGCCACACGACAACGGGTTAACCCTTTTCACTACCACACTACATAAGGTTAACCCTTTACTATCACACTACAGACGGTTAGCCATCTAGTGGTGTGATAGTAAAGGGTTAACCTTCTGTAGTGTGGCAGAGAAAGGGTTAAAAATGAGCCCGTTGTTACCCACGGAAGGCGGCTAATCAACTTTGGCTCAAGAGGCTATATGAATTATTATGAATCCTGGCAGCCTTGGTGCCATGATCTACCCATTCATCCCTGCAGGACAGCTGGATAGTAGTATCATACTCGACAACCTAAACATTCTAAATAGTGATGCACAATATATCGATATGGCTGTTTTTTTTACACATCGGTATCGGTCCGATATCAAGATAGGGCCGATATTAAAAAAAAATTATAATAATAAGTATATATATTTTTTTAACTTTTAATTTTTAATTTTTTTTTGGCCTTAAATAGTTTCAAAATATCAGTCATTTCTGAAAATGATGATATCGACATCGGTAAATATCGGTATCGGCCAGAACAGCAATATTAATATCGGTTATCGGTTATCGGCCACAATTTTCACATCGGTGCATCACTAATTCTAAATGTTGTAGACTAGTGTTTTCTAATACAATAGCCGACGTGAAATAAACTCTGGTCCAAGCTTTATTGAGTTAAACAGGAGCACTTTTTTAATAAAATTTATCATTTTGAGGAATTGATTTGTGGTGGGCACAAGTATAAGCTAGCTACT